>NC_042987.1:34254611-34424611 GCF_901001165.1 Salmo trutta
ACAAATGTTTAGAGTTTTTAGCGGTGCAACTGCATCTAGGGTATTGCGCAAGGTTAAATTGAGTTCCTCGGTTAGGTGGTTAACTGATTTTTGTCCTCTGACGTCCTTGGGTAGGCAGAGGGAGTCTGGAAGGGCATCAAGGAATCTTTGGGTTGTCTGAGAATTTATAGCACGACTTTTAATGCTTCTTGGTTGGGGTCTGAGCAGATTATGTGTTGCGATTGCAAACGTAATAAAATGGTGGTCCGATAGTCCAGGATTATGAGGAAAAACATTAAGATCCACAACATTTATTCCATGGGACAAAACTAGGTCCAGAGTATGACTGTGGCAGTGAGTAGGTCCAGAGACATGTTGGACAAAACCCACTGAGTCAATGATGGCTCCGAAAGCCTTTTGGAGTGGGTCTGTGGACTTTTCCATGTGAATATTAAAGTCACCAAAAATTTGAATATTATCTGCGATGACTACAAGGTCCGATAGGAATTCAGGGAACTCAGTGAGGAACACTGCATATGGCCCAGGAGGCCTGTAAACAGTAGCTATAAAAAGTGATTGAGTAGGCTGCATAGATTTCATGACTAGAAGCTCAAAAGACGAAAATGTCGTTGTTGTTTTTTTGGGGGTAAATTGAAATTTGCTATTGTAAATGTTAGCAACACCTCCGCTTTTGCGGGATGCGCGGGGGATATGGTCACTAGTGTAACCAGGGGGTGAGGCCTCATTTAACACAGTAAATTCATCAGGCTTAAGCCATGTTTCAGTCAGGCCAATCACATCAAGATTATGATCAGTGATTAGTTCATTGACTATAACTGCCTTTGAAGTGAGGGATCTAACATTAAGTAGTCCTATTTTGAGATGTGAGGTATCACAATCTCTTTCAATAATGGCAGTAGCGAGGCTATATACAGTAGCAAGACTATGACAGTAGCGAGGCTATATACAGTAGAAAGGCTATGACAGTAGCGAGACTATGACAGTAGCGAGGCTATATACAGTAGTGAGGCTATATACAGTAGCGAGACTGTGACAGTAGCGAGGCTTTGACAGTAGCGAGACTATGACAGTAGCGAGACTATGACAGTATTGAGGCTATGACAGTAGCGAGGCTATATACAGTAGAAAGGCTATGACAGTAGCGAGACTATGACAGTAGCGAGGCTATGACAGTAGTGAGACTATGACAGTAGCGAGGCTATATACAGTAGTGAGGCTATATACAGTAGCGAGACTATGACAGTATTGAGGCTATAACAGTAGTGAGGCTATGACAGTAGTGGTGCTATGACAGCAGCGAGACTATGACAGTAGCGAGGCTATGACAGTAGTGAGACTATGACAGTTGCGAGACTATGACAGTAGCGAGCCTATGACAGTAGCGAGCCTATGACAGTAGCGAGACTATGACTGTAGCGAGGCTATGACAGTAGTGAGACTATGACAGTAGCGAGACTATGACAGTAGCGAGACTATGACAGTAGCGAGCCTATGACAGTAGCGAGGCTATGACAGTAGCGAGACTATGACAGTAGCGAGACTATGACAGTAGCGAGCCTATGACAGTAGTGAGGCTATGACAGTAGCGAGGCTATGACAGTAGCGTGGCTATAACAGTAGCGAGTCTATATACGGTAGTGAGATCATGACAGAAGTGAGGCTATATACAGTAGTGAGGCTATATACAGTAGCGAGACTATGACAGTAGCGAGGCTATGACAGTAGCGAACCTACGACAGTAGTGAGGCTATGACAGTAACGAGGCTATGTACAGTAGCGAGACTATGACAGTAGTGAGGCTATGACAGTAATGAGACTATGACAGTAGTGAGACTATGACAGTAGCGAGGCTATGACAGTAGCGAGGCTATGACAGTAGTGAGGCTATGAAAGTAGTGATGCTATGACAGTAGCGAGACTATGCCAGTGGTGAGGCTATGACAGTAGTGAGGCTATGACAGTAGCGAGCCTATGACAGTAGCAAGGCTATGACAGTAGCGAGGCTCTGACAGTTGTGAGACTATGACAGTAGCGAGGCTATGACAGTAGTGATGCTGTGACTGTAGTGAGACTATGACAGTAGCGAGACTATGACAGAAGTGAGACTATGACTATAGTGAGGCTATGACAGTAGCGAGACTATGACAGTAGTGAGGCTATGACAGTAGTGAGGCTAGGACAGTAGCGAGACTATGACAGAAGCGAGACAATGACAGTAGTAAGACTATGACAGTAGTGAGGCTATATACAGTAGCGAGACTATGACAGTAGCGAGGCTATGACAGCAGCGAGGCTATGACAGTAGTGAGGCTATATACAGTAGCGAGACTATGACAGTAGCGAGCCTATGACAGTAGTGAGGCTATGACAGTAGCGAGGCTATATACAGTAGTGAGGCTATGACAGTAGCGAGGCTATGACAGTAGCGAGGCTTTATACAGTAGCGAGGCTATATACAGTAGCGAGACTATGACAGTATCGAGGCTATGTACAGTAGCGAGACTATGACAGTAGCGAGGCTATGACAGTAGCGAGGCTATATACAGTAGCGAGACTATGACAGTAGCGAAGCTATGACAGTAGCGAGGCTATATACAGTCGAGAGACTATGACAGTAGCGAGGCTATGATAGTAGCGAGACTATATACAGTAGCAAGACTATGACAGTAGCGAGACTATGACAGTAGTGAGGCTATGACTGTAGTGAGGCTATATACAGTAGCGAGCCTATGACAATAGCGAGGCTATGACAGCAGCGAGGCTATGACAGCAGCGAGGCTATGACAGTGGTGAGGCTATGACAGTAGTGAGGCTATGACAGTAGCGAGCCTATGACAGTAGCGAGGCTATGACAGTAGCGAGGCTATGACAGTTGTGAGACTATGACAGTAGCGAGGCTATGACAGTAGTGATGCTGTGACTGTAGTGAGACTATGACAGTAGCGAGATTATGACAGTTGTGAGACTATGACAGTAGTGAGGCTATATACAGTAGCGAGCCTATGACAGTAGCGAGGCTATGACAGCAGCGAGGCTATGACAGTAGTGAGGCTAGATACAGTAGCGAGATTATGACAGTAGCGAGGCTATGACAGTAGCGAGACTATGACAGTAGCGAGACTATGACAGTAGTGAGGCTATGACAGTAGCGAGGCTATATACAGTAGTGAGGCTATGACAGTAGCGAGGCTATGACAGTAGAGAGGCTTTATACAGTTGCGAGGCTATATACAGTAGCGAGGCTATGACAGTATCGAGACTGTGTACAGTAGCGAGACTATGACAGTAGCGAGACTATGACAGTAGCGAGGCTATTACAGTATAGAGGCTATATACAGTAGCGAGACTATGACAGTAGCGAAGCTATGACAGTAGCGAGGCTATATACAGTAGCAAGACTATGACAGTAGCGAGGCTATATACAGTAGCGAGGCTATATACAGTAGTGAGACTATGACTGTAGTGAGGCTATATACAGTAGCGAGCCTATGACAGTAGCGAGGCTATGACAGTAGTGAGTCTATATACAGTAGCGAGACTATAACAGTAGCGAGGCTATGACAGTAGGGACGCTACGACAGCAGCGAGGCTACGACAGTAGCGAGACTACGACAGTAGCGAGGCTATGACAGTAGCGAGACTATGACAGTAGCGAGACTATGACAGTAGTGAAGCTATGACAGTAGCGAGGCTATATACAGTAGTGAGGCTATGACAGTAGCGAGGCTATGACAGTAGCGAGGCTTTATACAGTAGCGAGGCTATATACAGTAGCGAGACTATGACAGTATCGAGGCTATGTACAGTAGCGAGGCTATGACAGTAGCGAGGCTATAGACAGTAGCGAGTCTAAATACAGTAGCGAGACTATGACAGTAGCGATGCTATGACAGTAGCGAGGCTATATACAGTAGCGAGACTATGACAGTAGCGAGGCTATGATAGTAGCGAGACTATATACAGTAGCAAGACTATGACAGTAGCGAGGCTATATACAGTAGAGAGGCTATGACTGTAGCGAGGCTATGACAGTAGCGAGGCTATATACAGTAGCGAGGCTATATACAGTAGTGAGGCTTTGACAGTAGCGAGACTATGACAGTAGCGAGATTATGACTGTATTGAGTATATGACAGTAGTGAGGCTATATACAGTAGCGAGGCTATGACAGCAGTGAGGCTATGACAATAGTGATGCTATGACAGTAGCGAGCCTATGACAGTGGTGAGGCTGTAAAAGTAGCGAGGCTATGACAGTAGCGAGGCTATATACAGTAGCGAGACTATGACAGTAGCGAGGCTATATACAGTGGCGAGTCTATGATAGTAGTGAGGCTATGACAGTAGCGAGGCTATATACAGTAGTGAGGCTATGACAGTAGCGAGGCTATATACAGTAGTGAGGCTATGACAGTAGCGAGGATATGACCGTGGTGAGGCTATGACAGTAGCGAGGCAATATACAGTAGTGAGGCTATGATAGTAGTGAGGCTATGACAGTAGCGAGACTATATACAGTAGTGAGGCTATGACTGTAGCGAGGCTATGACAGTAGCGACGATATGACAGTAGAGAGGCTATATACAGTGGGGAGATTATGACAGTAGTGAGGCTATGACAGTAGTGAGGCTATGACAGCAGTGAGACTATGACAGTAGCGAGGCTATGACAGTAGCGAGGCTATGACAGTAGTGAGGCTATGACAGTAGTGAGGATATGACAGTAGCGAGGCTATGACAGTAGTGAGGATATGACAGTAGCGAGGATATATACAGTAGTGAGGCTATATACAGTAGTGAGGCTATGACAGTAGCGAGGCTATAACAGTAGTGAGGCTATGACAGCAGTGAGGCTATGACAGTAGCGAGACTATGACAGTTGCGAGCCTATGACAGTAGCGAGGCTATGAAAGTAGCGAGGGTATATACAGTAGCAAGACTATGACTGTAGTGAGGGTATATACAGTAGCGAGCCTATGACAGTAGCGAGGCTATGACAGTAGTGAGTCTATATACAGTAGTGAGACTATGACAGTAGCGAGGCTATGACAGTAGGGACGCTACGACAGCAGCGAGGCTACGACAGTAGCGAGACTACGACAGTAGCGAGGCTATGACAGTAGCGAGACTATGACAGTAGCGAGACTATTACAGTAGTGAAGCTATGACAGTAGCGAGGCTATATACAGTAGTGAGGCTATGACAGTAGCGAGGCTATGACAGTAGCGAGGCTTTATACAGTAGCGAGGCTATATACAGTAGCGAGACTATGACAGTAGCGATGCTATGACAGTAGCGAGGCTATATACAGTAGCGAGACTATGACAGTAGCGAGGCTATGAAAGTAGCGAGGCTATATACAGTAGCAAGACTATGACAGTAGCGAGGCTATATACAGTAGCGAGGCTTTGACAGTAGCGAGGCTATATACAGTAGTGAGACGATGACAGTAGCGAGGCTATGACAGCAGCGAGGCTATGACAGTAGTGAGGCTATATACAGTAGCGAGACTATGACAGTAGCGAGCCTATGACAGTAGTGAGGCTATGACAGTAGCGAGGCTATATACAGTAGTGAGGCTATGACAGTAGCGAGGCTATGACAGTAGCGAGGCTTTATACAGTAGCGAGGCTATATACAGTAGCGAGACTATGACAGTATCGAGGCTATGTACAGTAGCGAGACTATGACAGTAGCGAGGCTATGACAGTAGCGAGGCTATATACAGTAGCGAGACTATGACAGTAGCAAAGCTATGACAGTAGCGAGGCTATATACAGTCGAGAGACTATGACAGTAGCGAGGCTATGATAGTAGCGAGACTATATACAGTAGCAAGACTATGACAGTAGCGAGACTATGACAGTAGTGAGGCTATGACTGTAGTGAGGCTATATACAGTAGCGAGCCTATGACAATAGCGAGGCTATGACAGCAGCGAGGCTATGACAGCAGCGAGGCTATGACAGTGGTGAGGCTATGACAGTAGTGAGGCTATGACAGTAGCGAGCCTATGACAGTAGCGAGGCTATGACAGTAGCGAGGCTATGACAGTTGTGAGACTATGACAGTAGCGAGGCTATGACAGTAGTGATGCTGTGACTGTAGTGAGACTATGACAGTAGCGAGATTATGACAGTTGTGAGACTATGACAGTAGTGAGGATATGACAGTAGCGAGGCTATGACAGTAGTGAGGATATGACAGTAGCGAGGATATATACAGTAGTGAGGCTATATACAGTAGTGAGGCTATGACAGTAGCGAGGCTATAACAGTAGTGAGGCTATGACAGCAGTGAGGCTATGACAGTAGCGAGACTATGACAGTTGCGAGCCTATGACAGTAGCGAGGCTATGAAAGTAGCGAGGCTATATACAGTAGCAAGACTATGACAGTAGCGAGGCTATATACAGTAGCGAGGCTTTGACAGTAGCGAGGCTATATACAGTAGTGAGACGATGACAGTAGCGAGGCTATGACAGCAGCGAGGCTATGACAGTAGTGAGGCTATATACAGTAGCGAGACTATGACAGTAGCGAGCCTATGACAGTAGTGAGGCTATGACAGTAGCGAGGCTATATACAGTAGTGAGGCTATGACAGTAGCGAGGCTATGACAGTAGCGAGGCTTTATACAGTAGCGAGGCTATATACAGTAGCGAGACTATGACAGTATCGAGGCTATGTACAGTAGCGAGACTATGACAGTAGCGAGGCTATGACAGTAGCGAGGCTATATACAGTAGCGAGACTATGACAGTAGCAAAGCTATGACAGTAGCGAGGCTATATACAGTCGAGAGACTATGACAGTAGCGAGGCTATGATAGTAGCGAGACTATATACAGTAGCAAGACTATGACAGTAGCGAGACTATGACAGTAGTGAGGCTATGACTGTAGTGAGGCTATATACAGTAGCGAGCCTATGACAATAGCGAGGCTATGACAGCAGCGAGGCTATGACAGCAGCGAGGCTATGACAGTGGTGAGGCTATGACAGTAGTGAGGCTATGACAGTAGCGAGCCTATGACAGTAGCGAGGCTATGACAGTAGCGAGGCTATGACAGTTGTGAGACTATGACAGTAGCGAGGCTATGACAGTAGTGATGCTGTGACTGCAGTGAGACTATGACAGTAGCGAGATTATGACAGTTGTGAGACTATGACAGTAGTGAGGCTATATACAGTAGCGAGCCTATGACAGTAGCGAGGCTATGACAGCAGCGAGGCTATGACAGTAGCGAGACTATGACAGTAGCGAGACTATGACAGTAGTGAGGCTATGACAGTAGCGAGGCTATATACAGTAGTGAGGCTATGACAGTAGCGAGGCTATGACAGTAGAGAGGCTTTATACAGTTGCGAGGCTATATACAGTAGCGAGGCTATGACAGTATCGAGACTGTGTACAGTAGCGAGACTATGACAGTAGCGAGACTATGACAGTAGCGAGGCTATTACAGTATAGAGGCTATATACAGTAGCGAGACTATGACAGTAGCGAAGCTATGACAGTAGCGAGGCTATATACAGTAGCAAGACTATGACAGTAGCGAGGCTATATACAGTAGCGAGGCTATATACAGTAGTGAGACTATGACTGTAGTGAGGCTATATACAGTAGCGAGCCTATGACAGTAGCGAGGCTATGAGAGTAGTGAGTCTATATACAGTAGCGAGACTATGACAGTAGCGAGGCTATGACAGTAGGGACGCTACGACAGCAGCGAGGCTACGACAGTAGCGAGACTACGACAGTAGCGAGGCTATGACAGTAGCGAGACTATGACAGTAGCGAGACTATGACAGTAGTGAAGCTATGACAGTAGCGAGGCTATATACAGTAGTGAGGCTATGACAGTAGCGAGGCTATGACAGTAGCGAGGCTTTATACAGTAGCGAGGCTATATACAGTAGCGAGACTATGACAGTATCGAGGCTATGTACAGTAGCGAGGCTATGACAGTAGCGAGGCTATAGACAGTAGCGAGTCTAAATACAGTAGCGAGACTATGACAGTAGCGATGCTATGACAGTAGCGAGGCTATATACAGTAGCGAGACTATGACAGTAGCGAGGCTATGATAGTAGCGAGACTATATACAGTAGCAAGACTATGACAGTAGCGAGGCTATAAACAGTAGCGAGGCTATATACAGTAGAGAGGCTATGACTGTAGCGAGGCTATGACAGTAGCGAGGCTATATACAGTAGCGAGGCTATATACAGTAGTGAGGCTTTGACAGTAGCGAGACTATGACAGTAGCGAGATTATGACAGTATTGAGTATATGACAGTAGTGAGGCTATATACAGTAGCGAGGCTATGACAGCAGTGAGGCTATGACAATAGTGATGCTATGACAGTAGCGAGCCTATGACAGTGGTGAGGCTGTAAAAGTAGCGAGGCTATGACAGTAGCGAGGCTATATACAGTAGCGAGACTATGACAGTAGCGAGGCTATATACAGTAGCGAGTCTATGATAGTAGTGAGGCTATGACAGTAGCGAGGCTATATACAGTAGTGAGGCTATGACAGTAGCGAGGCTATATACAGTAGTGAGGCTATGACAGTAGCGAGGATATGACCGTGGTGAGGCTATGACAGTAGCGAGGCAATATACAGTAGTGAGGCTATGATAGTAGTGAGGCTATGACAGTAGCGAGACTATATACAGTAGTGAGGCTATGACTGTAGCGAGGCTATGACAGTAGCGACGATATGACAGTAGAGAGGCTATATACAGTGGGGAGATTATGACAGTAGTGAGGCTATGACAGTAGTGAGGCTATGACAGCAGTGAGACTATGACAGTAGCGAGGCTATGACAGTAGCGAGGCTATGACAGTAGTGAGGCTATGACAGTAGTGAGGATATGACAGTAGCGAGGCTATGACAGTAGTGAGGATATGACAGTAGCGAGGATATATACAGTAGTGAGGCTATATACAGTAGTGAGGCTATGACAGTAGCGAGGCTATGACAGTAGTGAGGCTATGACAGCAGTGAGGCTATGACAGTAGCGAGACTATGACAGTTGCGAGCCTATGACAGTAGCGAGGCTATGAAAGTAGCGAGGCTATATACAGTAGCAAGACTATGACAGTAGCGAGGCTATATACAGTAGCGAGGCTTTGACAGTAGCGAGGCTATATACAGTAGTGAGACGATGACTGTAGTGAGGCTATATACAGTAGCGAGCCTATGACAGTAGCGAGGCTATGACAGCAGGGAGGCTATGACAGTAGTGAGTCTATATACAGTAGCGAGACTATGACAGTAGCGAGGCTATGACAGTAGGGACGCTACGACAGTAGCGAGACTACGACAGTAGCGAGGCTATGACAGTAGCGAGACTATGACAGTAGCGAGACTATGACAGTAGTGAAGCTACGACAGTAGCGAGGCTATATACAGTAGTGAGGCTATATACAGCAGCGAGGCTATGACAGTAGTGAGGCTATGACAGTAGCGAGGCTTTATACAGTAGCGAGGCTATATACAGTAGCGAGACTATGACAGTATCGAGGCTATGTACAGTAGCGAGACTATGACAGTAGCGAGGCTATGTTAGTAGCGAGGCTATAGACAGTAGCGAGTCTATATACAGTAGTGAGACTATGACAGTAGCGAAGCTATGACAGTAGCGAGGCTATATACAGTAGCGAGACTATGACAGTAGCGAGGCTATGATAGTAGCGAGACTATATACAGTAGCAAGACTATGACAGTAGCGAGGCTATATACAGTAGCGAGGCTATATACAGTAATGACAGTAGCGAGATTATGACAGTATTGAGGCTATGACAGTAGTGAGGCTATATACAGTAGCGAGGCTATGACAGCAGTGAGGCTATGACAATAGTGATGCTATGACAGTAGCGAGCCTATGACAGTAGCGAGACAATGACAGTAGTGAGACTATGACAGTAGTGAGGCTATGACAGTAGCGAGGCTATGACAGTAGTGAGACTATATACAGTAGCGAGGCTATATACAGTAGTGAGGCTATGACAGTAGTGAGGCTTTGACAGTAGCGAGGCTATGACAGTGGCGAGGCTTTGACAGTAGCGAGACTATGACAGTAGCGAGCCTATGACAGTAGTGAGGCTATATACAGTAGAGAAGCTATGACAGCAGTGAGGCTATGACAGTGGTGATGCTATGACAGTAGCGAGCCTATGACAGTGGTGAGGCTATAAAAGTAGCGAGGCTATGACAGTAGCGAGGCTATATACAGTAGCGAGACTATGACTGTAGCGAGGCTATATACAGTAGCGAGGCTATGACAGTAGCGAGTCTATATACAGTAGCGAGGCTATGACAGTAGCGAGGCTATGACAGTACCGAGGCTATATACAGTAGCGAGGCTATGACAGTAGAGAGGCTATATACAGTAGCGAGGCTATATACAGTAGTGAGGCTATGACAGTAGCGAGGCTATGACAGTAGCGAGGCTTTATACAGTAGCGAGGCTATATACAGTAGCGAGACTATGACAGTAGCGAGGCTATGACAGTAGCGAGGCTATGACAGTAGCGAGTCTATATACAGTAGCGAGACTATGACAGTAGCGAAGCTATGACAGTAGCTAGGCTATGACAGTAGCGAGACTATGACAGTATTGAGGCTATGATAGTAGCGAGGCTATATACAGTAGCGAGGCTATGACAGTAGTGAGGCTTTGACAGTAGCGAGGCTATGACAGTGGCGAGGCTTTGACAGTAGCGAGACTATGACAGTAGCGAGACTATGACAGTATTGAGGCTATGACAGTAGCAAGGCTATGACAGCAGTGAGACTATAAAAGTAGCGAGGCTATGACAGTAGCGAGGCTATATACAGTAGCGAGACTATGACAGTAGCGAGGCTATATACAGTAGCGAGGCTATGACAGTAGCGAGGCTATATACAGTAGCGAGGCTATTTACAGTAGAGAGGCTATGACAGTAGCGAGACTATGACAGTAGCGAGGCTATATACAGTAGTGAGGCTATATACAGTAGTGGCCTATGACAGTAGTGAGGATTTGACAGTAGCGAGGCTATGACAGTAGCGAGGCTATATACTGTAGCGAGGCTATATACAGTAGAGAGGCTATGACAGTAGCGAGGCTATGACAGTAGTGAGGCTATGACAGTAGAGAGGCTATATACAGTGGTGAGATTATGACAGTAGTGAGGATTTGACAGTAGCGAGGCTATGACAGTATTGAGACTATGACAGTAGTGAGGCTATGACAGTAGCGAGGCTATGACAGTAGCGAGGCAGTAGTGAGGCTATGACAGTAGTGGCCTATGACAGTAGTGAGGATATGACAGTAGCGAGGCTATATACAGTAGCGAGGCTATGACAGTAGCGAGGCTATGACAGTAGTGAGGCTATATACAGTAGCGAGGCTATGACAGTAGCGAGGCTATGACAGTAGCGAGTCTAAATACAGTAGCGAGGCTATGACAGTAGTGAGGCTATGACAGTAGTGAGGATATGACAGTAGTGAGGATATGACAGTAGCGAGTCTATGACAGTAGCGAGGCTATGACATTAGTGAGGCTATGACAATAGTGAGGCTATGACAGTAGCGAGGCTATGACAGTAGCGAGGCTATATACAGTAGCGAGGCTATGACAGTAGTGAGCCTATGACAGTAGTGAGTATATGAGAGTAGTGAGGATATGACAGTAGTGAGGATATGACAGTAGCGAGGCTATGACAGTAGCGAGGCTATGACAGTAGCGAGGCTATAACAGTAGGGAGGCTATGACAGTAGCGAGGCTATGACAGTAGGGAGTCTATGACAGTAGCGAGGCTATGACAGTAGGGAGTCTATGACAGTAGCGAGGCTAGGCTATGACAGTAGCGAGGCTATGACAGTAGTGAGGCTATGACAATAGTGAGGCTATGACAGTAGCGAGGCTATGACAGTAGCGAGGCTATGACAGTAACAAGGCTATGCCAGTAGCGAGTCTATATACGGTAGTAAGACTATGACAGTAGTGAGGCTATGACAGTAGCGAGACTATGACAGTAGTGAGTCTATGACAGTAGCGAGGCTATACACAGGCACCGGTTATTGGGGCTAATTGAGGTATTATGTACATGTAGGTATGATTAAAGTGACTATGTATATATGATAGACAGAGAGTAGCAGTAGCGTCAACCTTCTTATATGGAGGCCAATTTGTCAGATTGTCTTCATCATTACTATTCAAACTATTAAAATATGTTTAACAGTCATTTCTGTCTTTTGTTCTTCTGAATATGCTTCTGGATAGTTAGCTGTTGGTTAGTGTCAACTGTTGTGTTTGATACATTTGTTAGTGAATTGATTTGGTGTAAAACCAGTATACGCATATTAAAGCACACACAAATGTCTAATTATATCTCTTTTATATAGATCCAAGCCATGACATTTTCTACATTCATCCATGTCCATTGTATACTGTACATTCAATTGATTTGACTTTCATTGATAATCAGTAGTTTGCTGCTTTAAATCAATAGAGGATCAATATCAAATGTTTTGCTGATGAACTATTTCATCAATTGTTTACCTTCCCATTATTATATTCAACATGTATTTTTCATTACTTTTGAATCATTCAGAATGACGGTCTGAATCTTCTCAGACAGCCTCCTATCCTAAGATGGTGGACCTCCATTCCTCTCTGCTCTCCTACTAACCCCCTGTGTTATGAGGCATATTCCATATCATGAACCAAATGTAAAAGCAACTTAATCAAACATATTATGATCTTGATTGGTGGCCAACGTGGGAAGTCCTCTCTTCCAGGGGATTTGCTGCAGCTTTGGGTTTGTTGCATTGATTCATCAGGCCTGTGAAGAAAATACACATCCTTGTTGAAGTTCCATAAGAGAATAGAGGCTCACTACAACTAATGGCAGTATTTATGGGACTGGCCTCACCATTTGTTGATTCTATTAATGTTTATCTGACACTGAGAAAACTCCCATTGAAATTTCTTGAGTTTAATACCTGTGTAGAGATCCATAAACACTTACCAAATATTAGTTTGGCTGGTAACCTAAATGGGATGACATTGTAGTTCATATTTAGAATGTTATGAGGCTTACAGTAGCATATTCAGTAACTGACATGTACAACTGTTGTAACTTGAAGACAGTATGTTTTCACACTTGACAAAAACCTGTGTAGAATGTGTTTCAGTTGATTATATTCTCTTTCCTACTGTTGCATTAGACTTACAACTGCTCGAAGTTAAATGTCCATTCTGACATTGAACATCTGCAACAAGAGGACGACCCCAGTAATCCTTTTGTTTACAGTTCAATGTCTGACGTCCATCCTTTAGAAACAGATCCTGTATAAGATCCAACCAATAATAACTCCGTGCGTCCAGTTTGCAGCCCACTTTGTAAAAAGATAATGAATATAAAAGTATTAATGAAGGTTTATACATTGAGTTTGTGATAATATATTTTAGAGTGACTCATTTACAGTACACATTAAACATAATAAGCTAAACTAAATAATAAACAAATGAAAACATTGTGTTAATTAAGTACTGTATATTCTGTCTCTTATTGTTGTGAGTAGTACATCATACATACATGTACATCTGTCACTGGTCACTTCTCCATTCAGACATCGAACATCAGCAACAAAAGGTCGTTCCCAAGTATCTGTTTTTTTACAGAGAAATGTCTGACTCTCTCCTTCCTTCACAAACATATCTTTTTTAAGATCCAGCAGGTAAAATGTCCTTTGATCAATGGTACAGGGAGCTGGTATATAAAGAGTTGATATAAGAGTGTTAACGAAGGTTGATATATTATTAGACAAGACAATTAGGTGTGTGATGGTATCTTGGTAATTTTAGCAAGTGATTCATTTACTTACCTTTACAAATGGGTAGCTTTGACCACGTTTGATCACTATGACACATCACTTGCTCTGGGCCCACAAGTTGATAATAGTTAATGCATTTGAAGGTCAGTGCCATTCGATTTCTGTCAGAGTCACTGATAAAATCCCCATTATCAACTGTTGGCTTCTCTCCACATCTATCAACTGAACAACAAATACAGCTCTTCAGGATTACAAGAATAATGCTCATATTGTTCTGAGACATTTCAGGTCATAAACCAGGCCACTTCCAGGTGAAAGGAATTGTGGTAAAAATGTACTCTAAGCATCCATGTATAATTCATTATGATGCAGCTATAATGCATTATGAGATGTGTAATTAGCATATACAACCCCTGTATGTCTCTTGTAATGATGTCATAATGATCTGGACTAAATATCAGCCAGAAATTGCATATAGAGACATAACAGTCCCACCGTTACGCTGCCAGTGTGATTTAACATTTCTAACCCCTTTTTAAACAAAGTGTATTTGAGCTACAGACTTCTGGGTTGGACCATTGGATTAGTCTATTTCTTCTGCCTCCGTTGGTACCAACCTGTGTGATTAACGAGGGCGTAGCTAGAGTGGTGTCTGTGAGACAAGGGCGGATCCCAAAGGGACCTTTTTTACAAAAACGTCTGTAGAGTCAGAATAGTTTGAGCTACAAACTATTAAAAGCTGTCTACGAACCCGCACGTGTGTCACGACTTCCACCGAAGTTGATTCCCCTCCTTGCTCGGGTGGTGCTCGGCGATCGACGTCACCGGTCTTCTAGCCACCATTGATCAGTTTTTTCATTTTCCATTGGTTTTGTCTGGTCTCCTTACACACCTGTTTCTTATCCCAGTAATTACATGTTGTGTATTTAACCCTCTGTTTCCCCTCATATCCTTGTCGGTGATTGTTTGTTATGTTATGTACGTGTTGTTGATGTATCGGTGAGCGACGGGTTATTGTTTACCCGGATTATTTTTCTACGTTGGTTTTGGAGTTAGTTTTGTTAATAATTACTCAATTTTTTTTAACCACTCTGGTTTCTCCTGCGCCTGACTTCCCTGCCACCTACATACGTTGATTATGACAGAATCACCGACCATTTTTTTGAAGTCAGCAGGAGAAGATATCCCGGACAGGGAGGTGGAAGAGCGCATCCAAGAGAATGCGGACAGACTACTACATCTATGCGCTGCCATAGATCGCGCTGTTCAGATGATGGACCGCTTGGAGAGACGGGAGATTCATCCAGCGCCTCCACCAGCCCAACCAGGGTCGATCCAAAACGCCCCTTGTCAACCTGAACCGGGTGGTATCCGTCTCTAGCCATGCCTCAGGGTTACGACGGAAGTGCTGCCAACTGCCGGGGTTTCCTGCTCCAATTAGAACTTTATCTGGCCACGGTCCACCCAGTTCCATCAGACAGTGAGAAGATTTTCGCCCTTGTCTCGTGCCTCACCGGGAGAGCCCTGGAATGGGCCAGCGCTATGGTTGAAGGAGGAGTTCATCTGCCGTTTCCGGGCAGTCTTCGACCACCCACCCGAGGGCAGAGCGGCGGGTGAGCGCCTCTACCATCTGAGGCAGGAGACGAGGAGCGCCCAGGATTTTGCATTGGAGTTCAGGACCCTGGCAGCCGGTGCAGGATGGAATCACAGGGCCCTGATCGACCATTACCGCTGCAGTCTGCGTGAGGACGTCCGTCGGGAGCTGGCCTGCAGAGACACCACCCTCACCCTCGACCAGCTGGTGGATCTGTCCATCCGTCTGGACAACTTGCTGGCTGCTCGCGGATGTCCAGATCAGGGTCTGGTGGTTCCATCCTCCCGCACCCCCTCTCCTATACCCATGGAACTGGGAGAGAGGGTGCACAGGTAGACCGGAGGGGGTTCCTGCTCGTGCACCATCAGTGACCACAGAGGTCAAACTGCTGGTCGGTGCCGGGTAGGTTCTTCTGGGAATCGAGGTAGCAGGCAGGGCCACCCCAGGTGAGTAGGCACCATTCTCATCCAGAACCCTCTGTTGCCCATATATTTGTGTCTGTTACTTTTCCTGATTTTTTTTCCCCTCATTCCCAGCGTAAGGCACAAGTAGATTCAGGCGCGGTTGGGAACTTTATTTATCAAACGTTGGCTAATAGTTTAGGGATCCCTATTGTACCGGTGAAAGTACCTTTTCCCATTCACACCTTAGATAGTCGACCATTAGGGTCAGGGTTGATTAGGGAGGCCAACTGTTTATGTCAAATAGTTTTGTGTTCTACTTGTAGCGATGGTTGTCCTAAAAAGAAAATGTGAAAACATTTCATTGTGAGGCTAAATATAAGGGCTGGACATGCAGATACATACAAGTCAGATAAATGAAAAGCCAGTTTTTGTTGGGGTCTCAGGACTGATAGGGTTAACCTGTTGGGGATAGGGGGCAGTATTTGCACGGCCGGATAAAAAACGTACCCGATTTAATCTGGTTACTACTCCTGCCCAGTAACTAGAATATGCATATAATTGTTTGATTTGGATGGAAAACACCCTAAAGTTTCTAAAACTGTTTGAATGGTGTCTGTGAGTATAACAGAACTCATTTGGCAGGCCAAAACCTGAGAAGATTCCAAACAGGAAGCGCTCTCTCTGACCATTTCATGGCCTTCTTGATCATCTCTAACCAAAACAGGGGATCTCTGGCATAACGTGACATTTTCTAACGCTCCCATAGGCTCTCAGAATGCGCCAGAACGATGAATGGTGGCTTTGCAGGCCCTGGCTGAAAAACATTAGCGCATTTTGATAGTGGTCGATCTGAGGACAATGAGACTGGAGGCGCGTGCAGGAGCCGACACCATGTTTACTTTCTCTCTCTTTGAATGAAAACAACGACTCCCGGTCGGAATATTATCGCTTTTTTACGAGAAAAATAGCATAAAAATTGATTTTAAACAGCGGTTGACATGCTTTGAAGTACGGTAATGGAATATTTAGAATTTTTTTGTCACGAAACGCGTCGGGCGCGTCACCCTTCTTTACCCTTCGGATAGTGTCTTGAACGCACGAACAAAACGCCGCTATTTGGATATAACTATGGATTATTTGGGACCAAACCAACATTTGTTATTGAAGTAGAAGTCCTGGGAGTGCATTCTGACGAAGAACAGCAAAGGTAATCAAACTTTTCTAATAGTAAATCGGAGTTTGGTGAATACCACACTTGGTGGGTGTCAAAATAGCTAGCCTGTGATGGCCGGGCTATCTACTCAGAATATTGCAAAATGTGCTTTCACCGAAAAGCTATTTTAAAATCGGACATAGCGAGTGCATAAAGGAGTTCTGTATCTATAATTCTTAAAATAATTGTTATGTTTTTTGTGAACGTTTATCGTGAGTAATTTAGTAAATTCACCGGAAGTGTTCGGTGGGAATGCTAGTCACATGCTAGTCACATGCTAATGTAAAAAGCTGGTTTTTGATATAAATATGAACTTGATTGAACAAAACATGCATGTATTGTATAACATAATGTCCTAGGATTGTCATCTGATGAAGATCATCAAAGGTTAGTGCTGCATTTAGCTGTGGTTTGGGTTTATGTGACATTATATGCTAGCTTGAAAAATGGGTGTCTGATTATTTCTGGCTGGGTACTCTGCTGACATAATCTAATGTTTTGCTTTCGTTGTAAAGCCTTTTTGAAATCGGACAGTGTGGTTAGATTAACGAGAGTCTTGTCTTTAAAATGGTGTAAAATAGTCATATGTTTGAGAAATTGAAGTAATAGCATTTCTAAGGTATTTGAATATCGCGCCACGGGATTACACTAGCCCATAGAGTCTTGTTATAAGACATTATAAAGGCTTGTAACAAATATAAAGCATCACACTTGGAAGATTTAAGTAAGTGTTCCTGGACTAGCTTCTGTTTGGTACACTAAATAAGATTATAATATTAAGTCTAATGCTGAAAAGTGGAAAACAGAAAGTTTGAATTACCAGGTAAAAATGGGCCACTAGGTTGTGGTCTGGCAGAGGGTCTGACATTGGATGAGGCCTCATCACCTGTTGGAGACAGTTACAGCACATATCTGTAAAAATGAACCTGGTATGAAATGTGGCATTAGACATTGGAAACCACAAGACATTATAAATATATTGATTCTACAGCATTTTTACTTTTCCTGCATTAGTTTTTTGAGTGATAAAGGCCATGAAACGTAGGGCTCTGATCAATCTGTATCGTGGAATTGCAGCGTTACAGCCTGATGAAATTTAAAGGCAATGTTCCTGCTTTAGCGGAGACTGCATTCACGGTTAACTCTGCATATGTCGACTCAATCGGAAATTAGCTTTACATTTGTAACGCGCAACCTAGTTAAGCTGCATCTGGCCCAGAACAGACGTTTTGCTCTTCATTGTAATCAGAGGGCTGATATCAATACTATACATGCCAGTCTCTATTGGCTGAGAGCTGAGGAAAGACTGACTGCATCATTTCTTCTTTATATAAGAAACATTAAGGTGTTGAAAATCCCAAACTGTTTGCATAGTCAACTTACACACAGCTCTGACACACACACTTATCCAAGTAGACATGCCACCAGGGGTCTTTTCATAGTCCCCAAATCCAGAACAAATTCAAGAAAGCGTACAGTATTATATAGAGCCTTATTGCATGGAACTTCCTTCCATCTCATATTGCTGAAATAAACAGCAAACCTGGTTTCAAAAAACAGATAAAGCAACACCTTGCGGTACAACGCCTCTCTCCGCTATTTGACTTAGATAGTTTGTGTGTCTGCATTGATATGTAGGCTACATGTGCCTTTAAAAAATGTATGTAGTTCTGTCTTTGAGCTGTTCTTGTCTATTGATGTTCTGTATTATGTCATTCTGCATCAGGTTTTGTGTGAACCCAGGAAGAGTAGCTGCTGATTTTGCAACAGCTAATGGGGATCCTAAGAAAATACCAACAATTATTTTTATCAAAAACCTGTAACGTTTCAGCGATCCAGATTGAATAGAGACCTAAGGGTCTCTTACAAATAACATTGTAAATTCACACTATGTATTTAATTAATGAACCTGCTAAGACTTAGTTATAGCAGAATATTGTGGCATTATGGTACCTGCAATCGGTCTAATCAATGCCAGGTTTGTTACAATATTTATGACTGGCTGAACTAAACTGAGGAAGGAATAGGATATATTTTTATGGAATTTCTCATTTGGATGAGATTACCACTAGACGTGCTGTGGTCCCCTCCACTAGACGTGCTGTGGTCCCCTCCACTAGACGTGCCACCATTCCCTCTGTCACTCGAAGTGCTGCTGCCTCCTTCACCTGTTCCACACATGACATGATTAATAACATTAATATAACATGATTAATAACATTAATAACATGAATATAACATGGTTAATAACATGAATATAACATGGTTAATAACATTAATATAACATGGTTAATAACATGAATATAACATGATTAATAACATTAATATAACATGGTTAATAACATTAATATAACATGGTTAATAACAATAATATAACATGATTAATAACATTAATATAACATGGTTAATAACATTAATATAACATGATTAATAACATTAACATAACATGGTTAATAACATTAATTTAACATGATTAATAACATTAATATAACATGATTAATAACATTAATATAACATGGTTAATAACATGAATATAACATGCTTAATAACATTAATATAACATGGTTAATAACATTAATTTAACATGGTTAATAACAATAATATAACATGATTAATAACATTAATATAACATGGTTAATAACATTAATATAACATGGTTAATAACATGAATTTAACATGATTAATAACATTAATATAACATGATTAATAACATTAATATAACATGGTTAATAACATTAATATAACATGGTTAATAACATGAATTTAACATGATTAATAACATTAATATAACATGATTAATAACATTAATATAACATGGTTAATAACATTAATATAACATGGTTAATAACATTAGCTTGAAGGCTGTTACTACAAACTACACAGTTTTGGCCTCAACTGATGTCAATGACCCAATAGATTCATCAGTCTGGGAGGTCTTAGGAATATCAGGGGACATAATGTGTGCAATGTAAAACATCTTATAGAAATGTCACTCCCCAAACAAGAAACCTGCAGGTTTGTTTAGCTCGTTTGACCAGTTACATTGTTCAATATTGCTATTGCCAGTTTATTGCCATAGGGGGTAAACAAAGTTGTTCTTGCCTAAGATACAAAATGACTGGTCACTTTTACCTGTGCTGGGCCACTCTGTGGGGGATGGAGTTAGAACTATTGAGAGGGAGGCAGGGAACAAATATCAATGATTTATTCAGAAGGGTTCAGAAGATAAAACAACCAAAGAAACAGGAGTCACACTATAAAATGATGGCTCTAATGCCAGGACTTCACTTACTGCATGTGGGACCTTTGGTCCATCCTCCAGATAGGCAAACAGTAGAGTCAGTTCCTTCCAAAGTATATGAATCCTGACATTTATAATTTATCGTAGTGTCTTCTGGGAACTTGTCCTGATATTTATGAATGATAACTGCATGGGTCACAACAGGAGGAGGTTTTCCACACACGTTGTCTTTTTCTGTAAAGAACCAAGACAGTGGAAACAAAGACACTAATACATGTTGCTATGTACAGCATCTTTCTCATGCGTGACACTGACACATGCTGCTTCGACTGACAATCACTGGAATGTTTAACAAAATGAAGGAGAATACATGACGAAATGCCACCCTCTGTGGTGAAAGAGGTGAACAAATACAGAATGTAATATTTCATTAAATGTAATGAAAAAGTCCTCATCATGTCCACATAGTGGAGCAAAACAAGGGTTTTCTACAGAGACAACTCTGAGAACACACTCACCTACACAAAGTGGTAATTCTGTCCAGCTCCCATTCTCACACTTAGCTGAGGTAGAGCCCTTAATTTCATGTGTTGAATCACAATCAAACCAAACTCTTTCTCCATTGGGATACCATCCATTCACATTCTGAGGTTTCTCTTTAGCATTAGGGTTATCTGGAGGAATGCAGCTGTTCTCATCTGAAAAACAAAAACATCAACTATAAACATCTTATTGAATCAACTGAGGGAGAAAAGCTAGAGTGAGGTTTGAACCAAACAGCATGTCTGTATTTATCTTAAGGTAGACAAAGTAGATGGACTAGTCTACTATCTGTGCCGTGTGCCAAAAAGAGCTGTATAGACCTTTTCCACTGTCAGGTTTTACCCCGGTGCTTGACCCAAAGTCTCAGGATTTCGTGTTTACAAAGCTGAAGCCTAAGGGCGGCCCCAGAAGGCCATATACACTAAATCATGGCTGCCAGAGGGAGACTGGGGACTTGGGGCAGGGTTTGGAGATGTATTGTGATAGCATGTGATGTAGTTGGGAGAGTCCCTTTTAGGAGAGTTCCTGATAGTACTAGTGACCTAGTGCAATTAGGCTGTTGTACAAGGAGTTCCCTACACATTATGAAAAGAAAGCTTAAACAAAGTCATCAACAGTGTTTCCATCTTCACCTGAACAGAAAACGTGTTAATAAGCAATACAAGATTGTTGGTGACTTCCCAGTACAACATGCAGGTACTAACAGTGAGCAGTATACACTATACTCTATGAGGGCAGCAGGAACCCTCAAAGTCTTTTTTTGAAAGAATGCTCAAATCACTTACCTATGCACTGAGGTATGTGGGACCATTTTCTGTTCTCACACTTAACCATCCCCCACCACCCGTCAGCCACAGGTTTCCAGCCTTTATCGCAGGCATAGTAAAGTTCAGTGCCATGCGGGTACGTTCCTTCATCTGAGTCAAAATAACCTCGATCCAGTTTGGGTTTTAGGCAGCTTCGTTGGGAATCTTGAGCTGAAATGGAGCAACCTTGGCCTAATTATCAAAGGAACAGTAAAGCTGATAACAACCAGATTACTTTATTACACTTTGAATTGTGGCGTTGTGATGCATAAATACATCACAATCCAAAAGTGTATGAGAACACTTTTGACTTTTCAAAAACCTAATGCAGACAAGTTCTTCAGAAAGGGACACTTTTGTATTGTGAATTGTATTTCAGTGTTTGTAAGGTGTTTTAGACATAATTTCAGAATGAACTGTGCCCTATGGTGATAGTGACCAAACACAACATGACTATCAAATACCCAAGTAAGCAAAACACATATCCAAAATCTGTCTTGGGGATTCGACCACAGCCAAGGTGCGAGAAAAGCTTATGTTCAGTTGCATTTTGAATGAAACATCCCTTTAACAATTCCAATGCTTGTGATCGACCCAGAAAATTCATCCTCACCAATGAAAGGCCTTTACCCTGTAATGATCACATGTAATGGAATGGCAGTAAAGATGCCAACCACTTAGAAGTGTATGAAATGTGAGGCTCACGACCATGGAGTCCATCTGTAATAGCCCATAGACAACGTGGGAGCATAAGGTCCACTTGGTTATTTTAATCAAAATTGCCAACAAATGAAATAAACATTTTGTAAAATGAGAAGTGAATGATGCCACGTAACAAAAGCTCTTACCGTGTACTGTGCCGAGACACCAAATCAATAGAACAAAAAACAAACATTTTGGTTGACGCATTTCCCTACAAAATAGATAACCCATGCGACTCTGACAAATGCTTACTGCCGAATAAAGTAAACTGGATTTCACAAATAGTTTAGGTCAGCTGTGTGCAAGTTAATCATTGCCTAGGGCAGTTCCAAACTCTAGAGTTTCCAAATAGGCTATGTATTTTGGCGCATCTGACTGTGTTTCCAACAAAACAGAATTGTTTTGAACAGTAAGGGGTGTAGCTGACTTCAATTGCATTGTCTTATAAATAATGTTTGATGTTGTAGTTGTTGTAGGATTTTATTGGACTGTTCATCATAAATATTGTGAGTTGTGACAGTGCAGTGCCTTTTCGTTTTACAAAAACAAATACCACCAGCAATGATGTGATAAAAGCTGACTGTTTTGAACTCAGAGAGGTGTGAATAAAGCTGACTGTTTTGAATTCAGAGAGGTGTGAATAAAGCTGACTGTTTTGAATTCAGAGAGGTGTGAATAAAGATGAATGTTTTGAACTCAGAGAGGTGTGAATAAAGATGAATGTTTTGAACTCAGAGATGTCAATAAAGCTGACTGTTTTGAACTCAGGGAGGTGTGAATAAAGATGAATGTTTTGAACTCAGAGAGGTGTCAATAAAGCTGACTGTTTTAAACTCAGAGATGTCAATAAAGCTGACTGTTTTGAACTCAGAGATGTCAAGAAAGCTAATTGTTTTGAGCTCAGAAATGTGAATAAAGCTGACTGTTTTAAACTCAGAGATGTCAATAAAGGTGACTGTTTTGAATTCAGAGAGGTGTGTCAAACAGATGTATTCGAGCCTGTCTTATGTAAAGTGTTGGAGAAAGTCCTAGCAGAACAGCTCATGTCATATCTGGATAAGCATCAGTACTTGCACCAGGAACAATTTGGATTCAGACCAAAATACTCCACTGAAACAGCAAGCTGTGTCCTACTGCAGAATATCAAGAAATCACTGGATGAGGGAAATGTGGTCGGGGCAGTCTTCCTTGACCTGAAAAAGGCCTTTGACATAGTGAATCACAGGGTACTGCTCTCCAAACTCCACAAGTTGAATTTATCAGACAAAGCCATCAGCTGGTTTGGTTTACATCTTGGAAAACCGTGGACAATGTGTGGTCATCAATAACACTAAATCCACATTTCATGGGGCACCAGGGGAAACTGCATGGTCCCTCTATGAAAAACCTCTATAGGACAGTCCTCCTTCTCATACAGAGGAGCACATGCATGGAACACTTTATCAGAAGAACATAAACTGCTGAAACATTTTAATACATTCAGAAGAAACACCAAAAACTGGTTGCTATAGCTCCAACAGTACAATCACGTATGAACTGCTGCGTGCAATCAACAGATCAATTAAGACCCGTGTACCTCCATGTTGTAAATATTAGGGATACATACAGTATGTATGAGATTTGTTTTTGTGATAATGTACTGATAATGTACTGATCTGTGATTTTATGTGATTTTTCATTGATTATGTATTTATTTATTTTCTTTTGTGTCAGTTAGAACCCAAGGGGACGGGTGTTGCTAGAAACACTATAGTGCAATGCATCAGAGGACTGTTTGTTCCATGTGTTAGTGGGTTTGTTTGTATTTATCCAAATGGAGGCTGCTGAGGGGAGGACGGCTCATAATAATGGCTGGAATGGAGTCAGTGGAATGGAGTGAATGGAATGAAGTGAATGGAATGGAGTGAATGGAATGGAGTCAGTGGAATTGAGTGAATGGATTGGAGTGAATGGAATGGAGTCAGTGGAATGGAGTGAATGGAATGGAGTCAGTGGAATGGAGTGAATGGATTGGAGTGAATGGAATGGAGTCAGTGGAATGGAGTCAGTGGAATGGAGTGAATGGAATGGAGTCAGTGGAATGGAGTGAATGGAATGGAGTCAGTGGATTGGAGTGAATGGAATGGAGTCAGTGGAATGGAGTGAATGGAATGGAGTGAATGGAATGGAGTGAATGGAATGGAGTCAGTGGATTGGAGTGAATGGAATGGAGTCAGTGGATTGAAGTGAATGGAATGGAGTCAGTGGAATGGAGTGAATGGAATGGAGTGAATGGAATGGAGTCAGTGGAATGGAGTCAGTGGAATGGAGTGAATGGAATGGAGTGAATGGAATGGAGTCAGTGGAATGGAGTCAGTGGAATGGAGTGAATGGAATGGAGTCAGTGGAATGGAGTGAATGGAATGGAGTCAGTGGAATGGAGTGAATGGAATGGAGTGAATGGAATGGAGTCAGTGGAATGGAGTCAGTGGAATGGAGTGAATGGAATGGAGTCAGTGGAATGGAGTGAATGGAATGGAGTCAGTGGATTGGAGTGAATGGAATGGAGTCAGTGGAATGGAGTGAATGGAATGGAGTCAGTGGATTGGAGTGAATGGAATGGAGTCAGTGGAATGGAGTGAATGGAATGGAGTGAATGGAATGGAGTGAATGGAATGGAGTCAGTGGAATGGAGTGAATGGAATGGAGTGAATGGAATGGAGTCAGTAGATTGGAGTGAATGGAATGGAGTCAGTGGAATGGAGTGAATGGAATGGAGTCAGTGGATTGGAGTGAATGGAATGGAGTGAATGGAATGGAGTCAGTGGAATGGAGTGAATGGAATGGAGTGAATGGAATGGAGTGAATGGAATGGAGTCAGTGGAATGGAGTCAGTGGAATGGAGTGAATGGAATGGAGTGAATGGAATGGAGTGAATGGAATGGAGTGAATGGAATGGAGTCAGTGGAATGGAGTGAATGGAATGGAGTGAATGGAATGGAGTCAGTGGATTGGAGTGAATGGAATGGAGTGAATGGAATGGAGTGAATGGAATGGAGTGAATGGAATGGAGTCAGTGGAATGGAGTGAATGGAATGGAGTCAGTGGATTGGAGTGAATGGAATGGAGTGAATGGAATGGAGTCAGTGGATTGGAGTGAATGGAATGGAGTGAATGGAATGGAGTGAATGGAATGGAGTCAGTGGAATGGAGTCAGTGGAATGGAGTGAATGGAATGGAGTCAGTGGATTGGAGTGAATGGAATGGAGTGAATGGAATGGAGTGAATGGAATGGAGTCAGTGGAATGGAGTGAATGGAATGGAGTCAGTGGATTGGAGTGAATGGAATGGAGTGAATGGAATGGAGTCAGTGGATTGGAGTGAATGGAATGGAGTGAATGGAATGGAGTGAATGGAATGGAGTGAATGGAATGGAGTCAGTGGAATGGAGTCAGTGGAATGGAGTGAATGGAATGGAGTCAGTGGATTGGAGTGAATGGAATGGAGTGAATGGAATGGAGTGAATGGAATGGAGTCAGTGGATTGGAGTGAATGGAATGGAGTCAGTGGAATGGAGTGAATGGAATGGAGTGAATGGAATGGAGTGAATGGAATGGAGTCAGTGGATTGGAGTGAATGGAATGGAGTGAATGGAATGGAGTGAATGGAATGGAGTCAGTGGATTGGAGTGAATGGAATGGAGTCAGTGGAATGGAGTGAATGGAATGGAGTGAATGGAATGGAGTGAATGGAATGGAGTGAATGGAATGGAGTCAGTGGATTGGAGTGAATGGAATGGAGTGAATGGAATGGAGTGAATGGAATGGAGTGAATGGAATGGAGTCAGTGGAATGGAGTGAATGGAATGGAGTGAATGGAATGGAGTCAGTGGATTGGAGTGAATGGAATGGAGTCAGTGGAATGGAGTGAATGGAATGGAGTGAATGGAATGGAGTGAATGGAATGGAGTCAGTGGAATGGAGTGAATGGAATGGAGTCAGTGGATTGGAGTGAATGGAATGGAGTGAATGGAATGGAGTGAATGGAATGGAGTCAGTGGAATGGAGTGAATGGAATGGAGTGAATGGAATGGAGTGAATGGAATGGAGTCAGTGGAATGGAGTCAGTGGAATGGAGTGAATGGAATGGAGTCAGTGGATTGGAGTGAATGGAATGGAGTGAATGGAATGGAGTGAATGGAATGGAGTCAGTGGAATGGAGTGAATGGAATGGAGTGAATGGAATGGAGTGAATGGAATGGAGTCAGTGGATTGGAGTGAATGGAATGGAGTGAATGGAATGGAGTGAATGGAATGGAGTGAATGGAATGGAGTCAGTGGAATGGAGTCAGTGGATTGGAGTCAGTGGAATGGAGTGAATGGAATGGAGTCAGTGGAATGGAGTGAATGGAATGGAGTCAGTGGAATGGAGTGAATGGAATGGAGTCAGTGGAATGGCATCAAACACATGTTTAGGATACCATTCTATTCAGTTTCCAATTGGCTCATTCATCCCCCTCTTCTCCTCTGTAACTATTCCCCAGGTCGTTGCTGCAAATGAGAACGTGTTCTCAGTCATATTACCTGGTAAAATAACGGATAAATAAAATAAATAAATTCAGTCCATTCCTGGCCATTATTATGAGCAGTCCTCCCCTCAGCAGCCTCCACTGATCCAAATCAACCAAATAATAATGTAATATATACAGTGCCTTCAGAAAGTATTCACACCCCTTGACTTGGTCTTTTTTTTGTCAACGATCTACACAAAATACTTTGCAATGTCAAAGCGGAAGAAAAATTCGAACAATTGTAAAACATTTTGGAAAAATAAAACACTAATATGCTGTATCGTGATTAGATAAGTATTCACCCCCCTGAGTCAATACACGTTAGAATCACCTTTTGCAGCGATTACAGCTGTGAGTCTTTCTGGGTAAGTCTCTAATGGCATTATAGACCTGGATTGTGTAACATTTGCCCATTATTCTTTTCAAAGTTCTTCAATGTTTTAATTGGATTTGCCCCAAACATAACACTTTGTATTCAGGACAAAAAGTGAATTGCTTTGTCATATTTTTGCAGTATTACTTTAGTGCCTTGTTGCAAACAGGATGCATGTTTTGGAATATTTGTATTCTGTACAGGATTCCTTCTTTTTACTCTGTTATTTAGGTTAGTATTGTGGAGTAACTACAATGTTGTTAATCCATCCTCAACTTTCTAAATTCACAGCCATTAAACTCTGTAACTGTTTTAACTGGTTTCCTTCCTCTCCGGCAACTGAGTTAGGAAGGATGCCTGTATCTTTGTAGAGACTGGGTGTATTGATACACCATCCAAAGTGTAATTAATATATTCACCATGCTCAATGGGATATTCAATGTCTGCTTTTTTTTTACCCATCTACCAATAGGTGCCCTTCTTTGTGAGGCACTGGAAAACCTTCCTGGTCTTTGTGGTTGAATCTGTGTTTGAAATTCACTGCTCAACTGAGGGACCTTCCAGATAATTGTATGTGTCGAGTACAGAGATGAGGAAGTCATTCAAAAGTCTTGTAAAACACAATTATTGCAGACAGAGTCAGTCCATGCAACTTATTATGTGACTTTTTAAGCAAATTATTACTCCTGATCTTATTTAGGCTTGCCATAACAAAGGGGTCGAGTACTTGTTGACTCAAGACATTTCAGCTTTTCCTTTTTTATTAATTTGTAAAAATGTTGATCCAATTAAATCCATTTTAAATGCAGGCTGAAACACACCAAAATGTGGAAAAGGTCAAGGGGTGTGAATACCTTCTGAAGGCACTGTATATATTGAAATCATCCTTAATCATCATCACCAATAAACCGACGACTCCAGTGACTGCAATGTGCGCTTCAGATGTTGCGGACACTGATACCCACGCAAAGCGCCTCAAGAGGTTATAGAATGATGCAATTGGACTTTGGGTGTAGTCGCACGTGCACTGCCAAGGATGCTCAACAATGGGACGATTTTGAATAATTAGCCTATAGCTGCTTCCTTGTTTTCCAAATAATGTAACAACAGTTGTGTGATGTATGCAGTCTTTTCGAGCGCTTGGAGTGAGAAGACACACAATTGTTTTAAAATACAGTCATAAAAGTGTGCATTTGAGATCTGGATTGATGATCTGGATTTTTTTTCGGCTGATGTAGCTACAGCAGAGGAAAACTATGGTTGATTTGGAGAGCGAAGTACCCCCTCTTCCCCCGAAGTATAGATTCAGAGACTTACTCCTCGGGGACCAGAATTTACAAAATGATGACAGGTAGGTTCAGTTTGTTTGACATCATGTTAACTACAATTATAAAAAATGACGTGGTGAAACATTGTTGTAGCTAGTACAAAACCTAAGGTTGGTGGATACATTTTTAAAAACATGTTTACTTGTTCAATACAATAGTAGATTTTGTGTTGTGATTTTGTGTTTTGCAAAGTGTAGTTGGAGAGGGGAAGAGAATGACTATGCTAATGGTGCACCCCTTAGAACAAATCTGTGGGGTTTACATTTGTATAAAGACTTACAGTGTCATGGTGCTGGCATAAGAAGGGAACGAGACTATGATCGGCATACAGCAGTAGTTGATAGTCCAGGGTCAAAGTTTATTTAGAGTTTGTACCTGTAGAATCTTTGCACTTGTGTAGCCCTTTCTTTTAATGTGTGGAATGTTATTCATAATTGAATCATTAATAAACATGATTTGTTTTAAACCGCTGAAAATCAGGTGTTTCTATATCAAACAGTTTTGTTATATTTCAGTCTTCTGTGATGTATATAAAGTGTAATATTGGGCAGCAAACTCAAAATGGAGTACATTTCAACTCTATATCTGACATGGTACAGGTGTCTTCTTTTTTTAAGCCCATAACCATGTGTGTGTCATATACATTTGTTTCAAAGTAGATTTGTTTAAAACCACCAAGAATCACTCTGTGTTACCCTGATTTAGCCCACTGCAGTAAAATGTTAATACCCAGCCTTAGCCATGCTCCAAAACTTAGTAAATATGACATTATTCATTTTATTCACAGAAACAATTTATATTAATTTTTTCCCCAAGGGTGCAAGTAGAATTTTACGCCAATGAAAGTACTTTCAAAGAGAGACTTAAACTGTTCTTCATCAAAAACCAAAGATCAAGTAAGTAATCATTTTTTAAATGTGTAACGTTAGTCACAGTCGAACTACACTATATTCTGTGCCTAAATCTGATTTGTGGGAAACATACACCTTTTGCATCAGTAACAAATAGCATTGGTTATAACTGTTGAACCAGTTATAACCAAGGGACCCAGATGTTCTCCTGGTCAAGTCACATGGTGAGGAAGTACTCCTGACCCTAGGTATGACATTATAACCTCTCTGTCTCTCTGTCTCCCAGGCCTGAGACGACGAGTGTTCGACTTCTCCATAAAGGTCCTGAGCTGTGTCCTATACATGTGTCGTGTGTTGACAGATGACCCATCCAAAGGACATGGCTGGTAAGGACATTCATTCCATGTGTCGTAGGTCTCATTTACATACCACGTGGAGTTCACTGAATTGTCACAGAAAAAGGGATAATTCAAAGAGAATGTAGAAGTATCAGTCATTAGCAGTACTAAACCGTGCCATGGCAATTCTCAATGACAATGATTCTAATGACAATGACAATGATTATTTTATTTCTATGCCTGGAAACAGAGGAAGTGAATGCACTGAACATGTTGTAAATGTTAGAATCCACTGTCAATCAAGGACATCATAACCATGTCTGTGTGGTGACGTGGGAAATAAAACACTGTTGCATCTAGTGGCTGACTATGGGTGTGCTCTTGACCTTTAGTCAGTGTAGCTTTAGTTGGGTTACTTATGTAAGCTTTGTAAAAACTCTCGTGCAGTAAAGTCATCTCATCTGGAAACATAAGCGAATAACAGTCGGGTCGCTGTGTACTTAGTAAGTTGTGATAAAAGGATAATATTTGTATATACTGTCAGTTTACTCGCAGTCGTCCTCCAATCTTTTTTCTATTTCTCAAGTGTTACTGTTCTACTTGAACTTTTTTAATGTATTTTTTATGGTAATACTGATATTGATTACTACATTGTTGGGAAAGAGTGAGCAAGTAAAGGCATTTCACTGTACTTGTGCATGTGACAATAAAAACATGACTGTAGAATGTATTTTTATTCAATAGTATTCTGCACAGTTAGACATTGTTGTTCATTAATTGGCCCTCTTTTTGTTTTCCTTACAGCTGGGGATGCCCTAATCAAACGTACATATTTTTAAAGATTGACTGGTTAGTGTTTAATCTACCCTCTTCTAATCGAGTGTTAAATAAAAGCTAAAGAGAAGGTCCTGTGTAACTCAGTTGGTAGTGCAAGGTGCTTGCAATGCCACAATAGTGGGTTTGATTCCCGGGACCACCCATATGTAAAATGTATGCACGCATGACTGTAAGCCGCTCTGGATGAAATTGTCTGCTAAATTGCATATACTCCGAGTGTACAAAACATTAGGAGAAGCATATTCAGACATGGGCCTAATATATCAGTGGTTGCCTGGTAACAATGCATGGAAGCGTAATATGTCAGTGGTTGCCTGGTAACATGGAGACCAGATCGCTCTCTCAGAGAGGAAACGCACCAGAACAATGTGCTTCTGACCAGAATATGGGCCATTATTTCCTGGTGATTCTGCATGTTGAATTGGCACAAACAGTCTCTGGAACCCAGCAGATGGTCACTGTAACACTGCTTTTAGCCCGTCGTGGTGTGTCCAGCAGTTCAATCTTCTGCTGCCTTGGCTGATGGTATCCTTAATAAATACCAATACAAATCTCCAGCTGTGAACTAACGCACATCTTTTTTCCACCAGGTCTCCCATAATATGGGTCGAACGAAGTCTTGGTATATGGGCGTTACAGGTGAAATTTCTGTCAACCAATTTTCTTCACAATTCGTTAACTTGTAGCTGTGGTTGCGAACAACTGTATGCATGGACACTATGCAATTGCTACTGTTTGTTGTTTGCTTTCCAATAGTGTGAAACAGACTTCATTGAAACAAAGCTTCTACTTCTTCAACAGTTGTCTGTGGCAGTTATCTGTCTTTTTGAAACTATTTTGTTGACCTACCTGAGTTACAAGGTGAGTTCTATCCCACTTTATAGGATGACACTCAGTCTAAGGACACATTCATAGTAATGTCTATTCTACAGTCATATCAATATCACCACTCAATACACAATGTCAATAGATTGTTAAACAGAAGATAAGCCCCCAAAAGGGCTAAAAGAGAAAGAAAGACAGAAAAAAGAAACAGAAAAAAAAGACAGCAAAACAGAAAGAAAAAGACAAAGAATCAAATCAAATCGAATGTATTTATAAAGCCCTTCTTACATCAGCTGATATCTCAAAGTGCTGTACAGAAACCCAGCCTGAAACCCCAAACAGCAAGCAATGCAGGTGTAGAAGCACGGTGGCTAGGAAAAGCTCCCTAGAAAGGCCAAAACCTAGGAAGAAACCTAGAGAGGAACCAGGCTATGAGGGGTTGGCCAGTCCTCTTCTGGCTGTGCCGGGTGGAGATTATAACAGAACATGGCCAAGATGTTCAAATGTTCATAAATGACCAGCATTGTCAAATAATAATAATCATAGTAGTTGTCGAGGGTGCAACAAGTCAGCACCTAGACAGAAAGACAGACAGAAAGACAGACAGAAAGACAGACAGAAAGAAAGACATACAGAAAGACAGACAGAAAGACAGACAAAGAAACATGCCTGTTCTCTACTTTGTCCTCAGGGCAACATTTGGGAGCAGATACTTCGGTTGACGTTCATCCTGGAGACGGTGAACACAGTGCCTTTCCTGCTCACCGTAAGAAAACACACTCTAACAGGGCCTAGGATCAGTTTGACCTTTAAAATCATAATGAATAGGATGGGGGACCTGATCCTAGATCATCACTCCCACTCTGAGACATGAATACGGGCCTTGGACTCTAGCCTGAGAAACACAATGCTACTTTGCAGAGGTACTATGGCTGAAAAGACAAAGGACAAACACGGGTTTTTAAGTCAAACATTCTGTCTCCTCCCACAGTTGTCACAGACAAAGGACAAACACTGTACAGTCACATGGCTTTATATTGTTTTAAGTTGAATTCAAAGTGGTTTTAAGTCAAATTCATATACTGTACTGACTCGTTTTTGACCATGTGGGCAGCCTGACGACAACAACAGGCTGTGGATGGGGTGGCCTAATAACCTCTGTGCTCTTTCAGATCCTTTGGCTTCCTCTGCGGAACCTCTTCATCCCTGTGTTCCTGAACTGCTGGTTGGCCAAGCACGCCTTGGAGAACATGATCGTGAGTGTTAACCTGCCTCAACTCAGATATGGCTGAATCAGCATGGAATGCTGGTGTTGTGGTGCTGCCACCCTCAAATCATACATTACCCCTGGAGTCAGTGGTTCGATCCCCGGTCATGCCACTGATCTACCCCTCTATTTCAACTATTTTGTGATTACATCTACAAAAATACTTATTCTCCTTTACAAAAACAGAGAGTCTTACCAACCACCCATCTTAACCTGTCCTCCTCTCTCACGTAGAATGACCTGCATCGTGCCATCCAGCGAACACAGTCTGCCATGTTCAACCAGGTGCTCATCCTCATCTCCACTCTCTTCTGCCTCATATTCACCTGGTGAGTGAGTGAGTGAGTGTGTGTGTGTGTGTGTGTGTGTGTGTGTGTGTGTGTGTGTGTGTGTGTGTGTGTGTGTGTGTGTGTGTGTGTACCTCTCGGGCTAACTCAATAAGTGGACAGAGTAGATCCATTGGTTTGAACCATCTCTCCAAAAGGTCCTACTGGGTCAGCCCAGACTGAAGTGCTGGTCATTATCTGTGGTTTTCCTCCTCAGAGCTTCAAGCACTTTCAGTCACTTGCCACTAATGCACCACGTCTGACATCATATTTGAGGTCACCAAGTCTACAGACCTATCTTCTCCAGTGCACTCTGTGTACAGTACACGACATTACAATGTTACTTATCTGGGAACCATTCCATCAATATATGGCTTCCTGTTGACTACCACAAGACCATTATTGTAATGTGTGCGATGCCACAAAAGCAAGGTAATGGCAGCAATTACTACTACATCCTGAAGAAATTTGTTTTCTAAGTGTTTTAATGAAACATGAAGGCACAGATTTAAGACAACCAACCTGGCACTCAACAGTGTTTCAGAATATGAAATATCAGCCATGGTTTATATTGTTTATTTTATTTATTTATTTAACATTTATTTAACCAGGCAAGTCATTTAAGAACAAAGTCTTATTTACAATGACGGCCTACCAAAAGGCAAAAGGCCTCCTGCGGAGATACAAATATAGGACAAAACACACATCATGACAAGAGAGACACCACAATACTACATAAAGAGAGACCTAAGACAACTACATAGCATGGCAGCAACACATGACAACAACATGGTAACAACACAACATGGTAGCGGCACAACATGGTAGCAGCATAAAACATGGTACAAACATTATTGGGCACAGACAACAGCACAAAGGACAAGAAGGTAGAGACAACAATATGTCACGCAAAGCAGTAACAACTGTCAGTAAGAGTGTCCATGATTGAGTTGATGTTTCTAAGGTATAATGCTAGAACAATGTTGCTGGTGCTTTTCACTGTGGTAATAGTGTCTTGTCTTGTTACTCTTTGAGGTCTACTGTAGTGCCTGACACCTGTGGAAGTCTGTCTGTCTGTCTGTCTGTCTGTCTGTCTGTCTGTCTGTCTGTCTGTCTGTCTGTCTGTCTGTCTGTCTGTCTGTCTGTCTGTCTGTCTGTCTGTCTGTCTGTCTGTCTGTCTGTCTGTCTGTCTGTCTGTCTGTCTGTCTGTCTGTCTGTCTGTCTGTCTGTCTGTCTGTCATCCTTCCTGTAGACAGTCAGTCAATAGGCCAGATGGTAGTGGAATGAAAGGGTGGCGATTAGCCGTGTTATCTAAGACACTGTTTTCTGTGAATCATATAAAGTCATGCTAGTATTTGTACAGTATAAGAGATGCTGGTTTTCAGTGGCTGATAGTGAAAGCAATGCTAACAGCTCTTCTGAGTGTGCTGTGGTCTGACTATCTCATCTGAACTGATTGCCTTGGGGATAATGACCGCTAAGTGATCTCAGTGGTGCCATTTGCTGCCCTGCACATAATGTGTGTGTGTGTGTGCGTGTGTGTGTGTGTGAGATTGTATTGTTTGTCTCTGTCCCTGTATGGTAATAAAGTAATGCTTATGGTGATACACGCTCACCCACCCACGCGCACACACACACACACACGCACACACACGCACACGCACGCACACGCACACGCACACACACACACACACACACACACACACACACACACACACACACACACACACACACACACACACACACACCTGGTAATCCATCAGTTTCTCAACACAACGTATCTGTTATAGATATATTACGATGTGCTGTATATGATGCAAACAAAACAAAAACAGATATTAAATGAAGTAGCAGAATGTAAGTGTGTCAGGTTGAGACACTTCTGTCTGTGTGGACAGAATATTCCCGTAAAAGTCTGTTTGTTCTGGCTGGTAAATAGAGATTTACAGGAATGACAACATTGCTTCATTCCCTCCCAAAAAAATCCGTCATGTCCACAGAGGAGTGGCCAAGTCTTACTAATACATTTACCGGACCAGTGGGATGAAAGGTTAGGCTACTTCCTATATCAATACATGACTGACGTTCAAACTGAAAAACATAGCAGAGGATTTTTGTTAATAAATACGTCCTCAGATATATCACATGCAGCATACCATTATTAACAATGATGTATGTTGCAGAGGCTTTTGAGAAGATATGAGTGACTATTTACTGTATAGGGTGTTCAATTACACGGCTTGTAGGTTCAGGTTTCTTCTCGACTAAAAACCTTATGGGCCGGTTTCCCGGTCACAGATTAAGCCTAATTTAAAGTGCTTTTTAGTCCATGACTAAACTTAATCTCTCTCCAGGAAACTGACCCTGTGTGTAGCAACAGAAGTTTTTCTTGACCCACTTCATACAGTATGTTTCAATGTAGACACCAGTAGACATTTCCCAGACACAGAGTAAGTCTAGTCTTTGGGAGTCTCCAACGAAAATGCTTCTAAGTCCAAGACTTAGCTTATTCTGTATCTGGGAAACCGGCTCCAAATGACACCACTCCCTTCCTAGCCCCTGTGTTAATGCCTCCCTGTATCCTGGTAGCATCTGTGGCATCCAGCACCTGGAGCGGGCGGGCAAGAAGCTGACGGTGTTCGACTCCTGGTACTTCTGCGTGGTCACCTTCTCCACAGTGGGCTACGGCGACGTCACGCCCAACGTGTGGCCCTCCAAGCTGCTGGTGATCATCATGATCTCTGTAGCCCTGGTGGTGCTGCCCATACAGGTGAGAGTGATGGCCACAAACACACACACACACACACACACAGAGCACACACACACACACACGCTCACACACAAACACAAGTGCAAGCACAAACACACACACACACACACACAATATTACCACACTCCCATATGTTTTCTAAAGGGAAATCAACTGGACTAATGTTAGGACATCTACTATAGGAAATGCCAAATCGATAGAATGCATAACCCATCATATTTTTGTGAGTAGGGAATCAGCTGAACTAGACAAGTATAATATTGTTAGAGGTGTTGTAGACCCATGATATTGGTAGGCCAACAGTATCCATTCTGCTGATCCATGGTATTGGTAGGCCAACAGTATCCATTCTGCTGATCCATGATATTGGTAGGCCAACAGTATCCATTCTGCTGATCCATGGTATTGGTAGGCCAACAGTATCCATTCTGCTGATCCATGGTATTGGTAGACCAACAGTATCCCTTCTGCTGCTGTTTTGCCATTCTCCCTGTAAACAGATTGCCTTACTGAAGACAATAGCTGACATTTACCATGGCCTTTTGTATGGACCAATTTTCAGTGTTCTGTTGAAGCAGCGTTTTTCTAGAACTAGTCCTGGAGACCCACAGCTCTGTCCCAGCTAGCAGTACTAACACACCTGACTCAACTAATCAGGGCTTGATGATTAGTTGATCATCTGAATCAGGTGTGTTAGTATTGGGATGGGGGAAATGCACACACCATAGCTCTATAGGACCAGGATGTAAGAACACAGTGATAAAAGATCAACAGTCATAAATGTGTTAGATTGGGTAAACTGTATGCATTTAGTCATATATTAAAGCCTCTGATTGATTTGAGAATGGTTTTGTGCAGCATTAGCAGTATTGGTAATGTGTTCCTCTGCTGGGCGTTATTGGTCAGTTTGAGCAGCTGGCCTACCTGTGGATGGAGAGACAGAAGTCGGGGGGGAACTACAGCCGTCACCGCGCCCAGACAGAGAAACATGTGGTGCTGTGTGTCAGCTCCCTCAAGATAGACCTCCTGATGGACTTCCTCAACGAGGTCTACGCCCACCCCGGGCTGCAGGTGTGTGTGTGTACATGGGTGGGTGATTGGGTTGGTGTGTGTGTGTGTGTGTACATGGGTGGGTGATTGGGTTGGTGTGTGTGTGTGTGTGTGTGTGTGTGTGTGTGTGTGTGTGTGTGTGTGTGTGTGTGTGTGTGTGTACATGGGTGGGTGATTGGGTTGGTGTGTGTGTGTGTGTGTGTGTGTGTGTGTGTGTGTGTACATGGGTGGGTGATTGGGTTGGTGTGTGTGTGTGTGTGTGTGTGTGTGTGTGTGTGTGTGTGTGTGTGTACATGGGTGGGTGATTGGGTTGGTGTGTGTGTGTGTGTGTGATTGGGTTGGTGTGTGTGTGTGTGTGTGTGTGTGTGTGTGTGTGTGTGTGTGTGTGTGTGTGTGTGTGTGTGTGTGTGTGTGTGTGTGTGTGTGTGTGTGTGTGTGCTTGGGTCTTGTTAATTTGGGGAACGCAAGTAAGGTTTTAAAACACTTTGCAACATAATTTTGCATTTCTTATTGGACAAGCCCAGGTAGTCCCTTGCTGTTTCTGTCCATTTTGCTCCATTTGGTGCCGAATGAACACGTCCCAGGCTGTTCCTCTGTCTTCCTGTCTATCCAGGACTACTATGTCATCATCCTGTGTCCAACAGAGATGGATCCCCAGGTGCGCCGGGTCCTCCAGATCCCCCTGTGGTCCCAGCGGGTCATCTACCTCCAGGGATCGGCCCTCAAGGACCAGGACCTCATACGAGCCAAGTGAGTCACCAACACCAAGGGCTGCGTCTCAATCCGCTAAAACAGTTTCCTCTCTTTTGGTCTTTAGTCACCTTTCCTTCAACTGCACTTATGCGGAAGAGCTGGACTGGTGAAAGCCAATACTGGATAGGAAATGGGCATCCACCTCTTCTGTTTTCAGATCAATGTGGGTAGTTATACAGTTGAAGAGGAGATAAGGAAAGGAAGCCACTGTAGAGTATTGAGATGTACCCACTCAGTATTGAATGTTGTCCTTCTTTTCCAGACTGGACAATGCAGAGGCTTGTTTCATCCTAAGCAGTCGCTGTGAGGTGGACCGCACCGCCGCAGTACGTACATTGCTAATATTACCACTACACAAAGTGTTAAATCAGGGGCAGACTGGGACCAAGAAACCAGCCCACTGGCCTAAAGAGGGTCCAGCCTACCAGGCATTTGGCTGAACTGACCTATGGCCTGTCCATTTCTTTGTTAGATTGAGACTTGCGATTGAGACTCATTAACTTGCTGATACAAAGGCATTTTAGCCAGTCATATTATTAGATGAATAGGCCCATTTCCTATTTTTTTGTCCATCTATGATAATTAAAGGTACAGCTGTTTCCTCTTCTATTCACCCCACAGGACGTTAGTGGAACCTTAATTGGGGAGGATGGGCTCGTGGTAATGACTTTAGTGGAATCAGTAGAATGGTATCAAATATATCAAACACATGGTGTCAAGGTGTTTGATGCCATTCCATTTGCTCCGTTCTGGCTGTTATTATGAGCCGTTCTCCCCTCAGCAGCCTCCACTGAATCACCTACACCAGTAGACCTCCATCTGTCTGTCTGTTTGTTTGTTGTTCTCTCTGGCAGAGTTCTATTAGTGTTCTATTAGAGTTCTATTAGAGTTCTATTACAGTTCTATTACAGTTCTATTAGAGTTCTATTAGTTCTATTAGAGTTATGTTAGTTATATTAGAGTTCTATTAGTTCTATTAGTTCTATTAGAGTTATGTTAGTTCTATTAGAGTTCTATTAGTTATATTAGAGTTATGTTAGTTATATTAGAGTTATGTTAGTTATATTAGAGTTCTATTAGTTCTATTAGTTCTATTAGAGTTATGTTAGTTCTATAAGAGTTATGTTAGTTCTATTAGTTATATTATAGTTATGTTAGTTCTATTATAGTTCTATTAGAGTTATATTAGTTATATTATAGTTCTACTAGAGTTATGTTAGTTCTATTAGTTACATTAGTTCTATTAGAGTTCTGTTAGTTTTATCAGAGTTCTATTAGTTCAAATATAGTAATGTTAGTTCTATTAGTGTTCTATTAGAGTTCTATTAGAGTTCTATTACAGTTCTATTACAGTTCTATTAGAGTTCTATTAGTTCTATTAGAGTTATGTTAGTTATATTAGAGTTCTATTAGTTCTATTAGTTCTATTAGAGTTATGTTAGTTCTATTAGAGTTCTATTAGTTATATTAGAGTTATGTTAGTTATATTAGAGTTATGTTAGTTATATTAGAGTTCTATTAGTTCTATTAGTTCTATTAGAGTTATGTTAGTTCTATAAGAGTTATGTTAGTTCTATTAGTTATATTATAGTTATGTTAGTTCTATTATAGTTCTATTAGAGTTATATTAGTTATATTATAGTTCTACTAGAGTTATGTTAGTTCTATTAGTTACATTAGTTCTATTAGAGTTCTGTTAGTTTTATCAGAGTTCTATTAGTTCAAATATAGTAATGTTAGTTCTATTAGAGTTCTATAAGTTAAATTAAAGTTATATTAGTTATTTTAGAGTTCTATTAGTTCTATTAGAGTTCTATTAGTTGTATTAGAGATCTTTTAGTTCTATTAGTTCTATTAGAGTAATATTAGAGCTCTATTAGTTCTATTAGAGTTATATTAGTTATATTAGAGAAATATTAGTTATATTAGTTTTGTTACAGTTCTATTAGAGTTCTACTAGTTCTATTAGTGTTATGTTAGTTCTATTAGAGTTGTATTAGTTCTATTAGATTTCTATTAGTTATATTCGAGTTATATTAGTTATATTAGTTATACTGGTTCAATTAGAGTTATGTTAGCTCAATTAGAGATCTATTAGTTCTATTAGAGTTTTATTAGAGAAATATTAGTTCTATTAGTTCTATTAGAGTTATGTTAGTTATATTAGAGTTCTATTAGTTATATTAGAGTTCTATTAGAGTTCTATGAGTCCTATTAGAGTTCTATTAGAGTTATGTTAGTTCTATAAGTTACATTAGTTCTATTAGAGCTCTATTAGAGTTCTATTAGAGTTATATTAGAGTTCTATTAGAGTTCTATTAGTTCTATTAGAGTTATATTAGTTATATTAGTTCTATTAGTTCAATTAGAGTTATGTTCGTTCAATTAGAGTTCTATTAGTTCTATTAGAGTTCTATTAGAGAAATATTAGTTCTATTAGTTCTATTAGAGTTCTGTTAGTTCTATTAGAGTTCTATTAGTTCTATTAGCGTTCTATTAGAGTTCTATGTGTTCTATTAGAGTTATATTAGAGTTATGTTAGTTCTATAAGTTACATTAGTTCTATTAGAGCTCTATTAGAGTTCTGTTAGTTCTATTAGAGTTCTATTAGAGTTCTATTAGTTCTATTAGTTCTATTAGAGTTATATTAGAGTTCTATTAGTTATATTAGAGTTATATTAGTTCTATTAGAGCTCTATTAGTTCTATTAGTTCTATTAGAGTTATATTAGTTATATTAGAGTTCTAATAGTTCTATTAGAGAAATATTAGTTATATTACTTTTATTACAGTTCTATTAGAGTTCTATTAGTTCTATTAGGTCTATTAGAGTTATGTTAGTTCTATTAGAGTTCTGTTAGTTCTATTAGAGTTCTATTAGAGTTATGTTAGTTCTATTAGAGTTATGTTAGTTCTATTAGAGTTCTATTAGTTCTATTAGTTCTATTAGTTCTATTTGAGTTATGTTAGTTCTATTAGAGTTATGTTAGTTCTATTAGAGTTCTATTAGTTTTATTAGAGTTATGTTAGTTCTATTAGAGTTATGTTAGTTATATTAGAGTTATGTTAGTTATATTAGAGTTATATTAGTTATATTAGTTATATTAGAGTTATGTTAGTTCTATTAGAGTTATGTTAGTTCTATTAGAGTTCTATTAGTTCTATTAGTTCTATAAGAGTTATGTTAGTTCTATTAGAGTTATGTTAGTTCTATTAGAGTTCTATTAGTTCTATTAGAGTTATGTTAGTTATATTAGAGTTATGTTAGTTCTATTAGAGTTATGTTAGTTATATTAGAGTTATGTTAGTTCTATTAGAGTTCTATTAGTTCTATTAGTTCTATTAGAGTTATGTTAGTTCTATTAGAGTTCTATTAGAGTTCTATTAGTTCCATTAGAGTTATGTTAGTTCTATTAGAGTTCTATTGGTTATATTAGAGTTCTATTGGTTCTATTAGAGTTATATTAGTTCTATTAGAGTTATATTAGTTATATTAGAGTTATATTAGTTATATTAGATCTCTATTAGTTATATCAGAGTTATATTAGTTATATTAGAGTTCTAATAGTTCTATTAGAGAAATATTAGTTATATTAGTTGTATTACAGTTCTATTAGAGTTCTATTAGTTCTATTAGAGTTATGTTAGTTCTATTAGAGTTCTATTAGTTATATTAGAGTTCTATTCATTCTAATAGAGTTCTAATAGAGTTCTATTAGAGTTATGTTAGTTCTATTAGAGCTCTATTAGTTATATTAGAGTTCTATTCGTTCGAATAAAGTTCTAATAGAGTTCTAATATAGTTCTAATAGTGCTATTAGAGTTCTATTAGTTCTATTAGTTCTATTAGAGCAGGGGTTCTTAAACTTTTTCAGCCTGGGACCCAAAATAGAAATTCTGTGTTTTCCTGGGACCCAAGCTTAAGAAAACATGCAACTATACGTAAATATCGGTACACTTCATTGCCTTTATGCCTAAAAAAAAGCAAAATAGACAAAAACAAATAACAATGAAATACCCATAAATATATTTTCATGTTTATTTTTCCCCATTGAAAACACTCATACCTGTCTAGGTTGAAACTGTTGCTGTTAAATACAACAAATAATTTAATTCTGAACTGGAATAAACTGATTGATCACATCACACAGATGTATAACAGAACACACACACACACAGGCTTGTTGATAGTGGAACCCTAAGTAACAGTACAGATAAACAATTCAGGACTACTGTACATCTTTGTCTTGTCCTGACCATAGAAAGCTTTTATTTTCTATGGTAGAGTAGGTCAGGGCGTGACTGGGGGGTTGTTCTAGTTTATATTTTCTATGTGGGTTTCTAGGTTTATTATCTATGTTGGTGATTTGTATGATTCCCAATTAGAGGCAGCTGGTTATCGTTGTCTCTAATTGGGGATCATACTTAAGTAGCATTTTTTCCACCTGTGGGTTATGGGATATTGTTTGTTTTGAGTTAGTGCATGTAGCATCTCTGTAGTCACGGTTCGTTGTTAGTTTATTGTTTATTTGTTTTTGTCTTTGCTTAGTTTCACTTTCTAATAAATAATGTGGAACTCAACATTCGCTGTGCCTTGGTCCGACATTTATTCCAACGAACGTGACAATCATACTGTATACATTATTGCTGATGGAAAGTCTAGGTTGGAACTGTTGCTGTTAAAATATATATATGTTTTTATTCTGAACTGTAATAAACTGATTGATCACATCACACAGATGTAGACCAGAAAACACACAGAGTCCTAATGAAAGGTGTGTAGCTGGCTGAAGTTTTCAACAAGCATGTCTATTCTGGGCTCAGTTTTTGATAGTGCAACACTGAGGTCATGCTCAGCATTGACACTGTTTCTGTACTTGAGAACCCTGACTTGCATAGGTATGTGGTGCCAAACTGGACCAGATCATCTACTGCTTTCTCAGTCACCGCTTCCTGCAGCGGATGAACAACCCAGAACTGTGTGAGTGTTTACCTCAAAAAGCATCTTGCTTCAATCAGTTTATTCCAGTTCAGAATAACAGTTATTATTGTATTTTAACAGCAAGTTCCAATCTAGACTTGTTTTCAACAATAATTTGTACAGTAGGCCTGATCATTTTTAATCTTCATCTGTACTGTTTCTTAGGGTTGAATTATCAGTAGCTAGTTAGCTTGCTTTGGCTAACGTTAGCTAGGGGATTGTTTGAAAGAGAAACTCACATCTACTACTATGAGAGATGGTACTCCCTTATTTCTGCTTATCATCACCTGTTATTAAATTACAACAATGCCTTGCTAGTTGACTTTTCCACTTTCGAAGCACTGTTTCCTGAAGCATTCTGCCCTGTTCTGAAAGAACTCCCTGTGTTTACCGTCATGTTGTGCCTGGGTGTTTGGTCAGGATGTGTCGTTTTATTAATTTGTTCATAGTGAGAGACTCATTACTAAGCACTTACCCACACAAAACACATTGTGGGTGCTCCTCGTTATTTCTCAAAGTTTGTATGAAAGAGACAAAAAGTCATCACTATATTTGGGTGATTCTGCAACTTTGGGCACTTTGGCCCAGCAAGCTTTCAGAAATTAAAATGTATTGAAGCACCATTTTACCGCAGTCATTTGCGATCTCCAGCAGTTGATCTTCTTCTTGCATAGACATGCTGGATTCACCTGGTTTGTTGACAAATGGGTCGCAGATCCATTCCTTGGCAGTTCGTGGGTCTTTTGTGGTTGGGAAGTAGCGCGCAAACTCTTTTAAAAGCAAAGACAGGTGATCGTGCATCAGCTGGGACAATGAAGGCTCGGGCTCAGTCTTTTCCAAAATCCCTGCGAATGTTTGAAACATGTAAAATATACCTCTGTTCACGCGCCGTCCCCACAAATCCAGTTTGGCTTTAAATGCAGCTACTTTATCTGCCAACTTGAAGACAGTTGTCATTTTCCCCTGAAGTGACCGATTGAGTTCATTGAGCAGGTTGAATATGTCGCACAAGTAAGCGAGTTTTGCGACCCATTCCTCGTCACTGAATTGTGCTGCCAGCGGTGACTTTTTTCTGTGAGAAATCTCTGCAGCGGCTCTCGTAATTCAAACACTCTGGCCAGCGATCTCCCTCGGGATAACCATCTTATTTCTGTGTATAAGAGAAGGTGTCTGTGCTCCGCGTTCATTTTTCAAAATAAAACATCGTTCAGACTCAGATAATAAATAAAATGAAAATAATGTAAGTTATTTATTATTTCTCTGCGGCCTGGTACCAAATGACCCACGGACCGGTACCAGTCCGCGGCCCGGGGGTTGGGGACCGCTGTCGTATAGGATAATGTTTTATTTTGTTTCTATGTCTGTGCTGTTTTTATGTGGCATTTTCTAAAAACAAAGAAAAATACTACTTAAGTTTTCCAATTGTGCACACCTTGGAGCATTTCCTAGATTAAAGTCATTTAAAACATGATTAAATAAGATTTTTTTTTAAGTAAAAAGTAATAACATAATGGATTTTTGTCATTTCCACCACGTTCTGTCATTTCCACCACAGTTAAGTTTGTGATGGAAATGACTGATAGAAATGACTGTGATGGAAATGACGCTTCTGCTGTTTTTGGAGAAAAATGACAGACTGCTTAGCATGCTTTGGCCAGTATTACAGCTAGTATATGGTTTACACTAAATACATCAAATATATAAAAAAAAAAATAAATTCTACCACAAATTAAATAAATTGTAGCCTGTTTGGAAATGACTGACAGTAAAAATATTCTCTACACAAGCAATATTTACGTACATTTTTCTTCAACTTCTGGACATCACACCTGGAACAACTGTCCTCTACAGCCATGTGCTTCAGGGTCACAATACGTTTCCATGGTAACTAAATTAACATTCTCTTGACAAAACTTTATTAATGAGGAATTTGCCCTCAGTGGTGGAAATGACACCACTACCAAAGGACAGGTATATTTTGTGTAAATAACAATATAAAGGGCATACTCACAATAAATATTGATATGATTTTATTTAATTGACTCTTTCTCTAGAAGATAACATTACATAATGTGCAATTATTAATGTTTTCTCATAGAAAAACGTAGTAGAAGCTCAGTCTGGGTCAGGGACAAGGGCAAAACAGTGAAATGTAGGTATAAAATGCATCTGAAAAGTAGCTAAAAATACTTGATAGAGAGGTGTTGAAAAAAATATGGGGTGATTGTAGTGTGAACTTAACATATAAAGAATAAAAACATGTATTTTTTTAAATAAAATCCCCAAAATTGACCCTGAGGACATACAAGTTCCCGTTAGTTTCAGAATTACCCATTTGCGTTTCATGACGATTGAGCTCAGTCAGAACTTGTGTCTAGCATGAGCCTATTTCATGACAGCGGTGAGTGATGGCGACTGGGAATAACAAATCAGTGGCTTGAACGATAGCGCGTGGGTCGCGGAGTGATCTTCAAGAAAACTGCAGAAACACACACTTGCGCAGCTGCCAAACTGAGCAGACACCGCTGCTAAGCAGAGAGCGCACTGAACAGAGAGCACAGTTGCACTTGGCCAAATAAATTCCAGTAATTAATGAAATAATTTTACATTTACGTCGCTACCCACCATTCTTTAAGAAACGCTGAATTAGAGTTCTATTAGAGTTCAATTAGAATTCTATTAGAGTTATATTAGAATTTTATTAGAGTTCTATTAGTAATATTAGAGTTCTATTAGTAATATTAGAGCTCTATTAGTAATATTAGAGTTATATTAGTTATATTCGAGTCCTATTAGAGTTCTATTAATTATATTAGAGTTCTATTAGTTATATTAGAGTTATATTTGTTCTATTCGAGTTCTATTAGTTCTATTCGAGTTCTATTAGTTCTATTCGAGTTCTTTTAGAGTTTTATTAGTTCTATTAGAGTTCTATTAGTTCTATTAGAGTTGTATTAGAGTTGTATTAGTTCTATTAGAGTTATTTTAGATCTATTAGAATTCTATTAGAGTTATATTAGTTATATTAGAGTTCTATTACTTATATTCGAGTTTTATTAGAGTTATATTCGTTCTATTCAATTTCTATTAGAGTTATATTAGTTCTATTAGAGCTCAATTAGAGTTATATTAGTTCTGTTGGAGTCCTATTAGAGTTTTATTAGAGCTTTATTAGAGTTCTATTAGTTCTATTAGAGTTTATTAGAACTTTACTTCAAGTGACTGTAGGGTATGAGTCATAGAAAACATGCCTCTAATTTCTGATACAGCAGTTAATTCAGTTTTGTAGAGTTGAAGCTATTGTCTGATCAGACTGGCTATAGCATTGTGGCGCTAAAATACATCTGCCTTTTTTGTTTCAAAATATTTTAATTGCAAAGTGAGTTGACAATACTATGGTACATACCGGCAAGAGCATCACTTATAATAGGACAAGTACCTATACAAGGTAGACGGGGGGACTTTGTATTGCTCATCTTCCGTAAACATACATCTAGTGGCCAGTGTTTTAACCAATGCATAAAGCAATCAATCATAAAACAGTTCAAACAAATAAAAATGAACCTCTAATGTATTATTTTTGTCTTGTTTACCTTTAAGGACCATCAGACCATTTTGCGAGCTTGGGCTGTGAAGGATTTCGCTCCAAAGTGCCCCATTTATGTCCAGATTCTGAAGCCAGAGAATAAATTCCATGTGAAATTTGCAGGTAATGACAGACTAATGTCTTGTTAAGAGACATTTGTTTAGATGTTTCGGGACCTTGGCATACATCTTTCTGAATTGTGGCTCCAATGCCTGGGTAACCCCTCCTCTATGCATTTAGGTTAGTCTGAATAGCTGGGTTTCCATCCAATTGGCAATATTTTCATGTGAATATTCTAAAATCTGCATAAAAACAATATGCTAATTTTCCCACCAGAGATGTTCCATGAAATTTACCTGTTGCATATTGTCACATCCTGACCAGTATAAGGGGTTATTTGTTATTGTAGTTTGGTCAGGACGTGGCAGGGGTGTGTTTGTTTAGAGTGTTTCGGGGTTTGATGGGCTATGTTCTGTTTTAAGAAGGGTGTTTGTTTAGAGTGTTTCGGGGTTTGTTGGGTTATGTTCTTGTTAGTTCTATGTTAGTTCTTGTTAGTCTATTTCTATGTTAGTTCTAGTATGTCTATTTCTATGTGGTGTTTGTTGGGTTGACCTTCAATTGGAAGCAGCTGCTCCTAGTTGATTCTAATTGAAGGTCCTATTTAAGAGGGGTGTTTTTTCTATGGGATTTTGTGGGTAGTTGTTCCTTGTATAGCTGTAAGCCTTACAGGACTGTTTAGCGTCGTTGTTTTTGTATACGTGTGTTTTGTTTTGTTTTTCCTTCTTTCTGCCTAATAAAAAGAAGATGAGTATGCACACTCCCGCTGCGTTTTGGTCAAATCCATACGACACCCGTGACACATATAAAAGGCTCTGCGTGATGACGTAGTGCACATGACAATATACAGTTGAAGTCTGAAGTTTACAGACACTTAGGTTGGAGTCATTAAAACTAGTTTTTCAACCACTCCACAAATTTCTTGTTAACAAACTATAGTTTTGGCAAGTCGGTTAGGACATCTACTTTGTGCGTGACACAGGTAATTTTTCCAACAATTGTTTACAGACAGATTATTTCACTTATAATTCACTGTATCACAATTACAGTGGGTCAGAAGTTTTAATACACTAAGTTGACTGTGCCTTTAAACAGTTTGGAAAATTCCAGAAAATGATGTCATGGCTTTAGAAGTTTCTGATAGGCTAATTGACATAATTTGAGTCAATTGGAGGTGTACCTGTGGATGTATTTCAAGGCCTACCTTCAAACTCAGTGCCTCTTTGCTTGACATCATGGGAAAATCAAAAGAAATCAGCCAAGACCTCAGAAAAAAAATTGTAGACCTCCACAAGTCTGGTTCACACTTGGGAGCAATTTCCAAACGCCTGAAGGTACCACATTCATCTGTACAAACAATAGTATGCAAGTATAAACACCATGGGACCATGCAGCCATCATACCGTTCAGGAAGGAGACGTGTTCTGTCTCCTAGAGATGAACGTACTTTGGTGCGAAAAGTGCAAATCAATCCCAGAACAACAGCAAAGGACCTTGTGAAGATGCTGGAGGAAACAAGTACAAAAGTATCTATATCCACAGTAAAACGAGTCCTATATCGACATAACCTGAAAGGCCGCTCAGCAAGGAAGAAGCCACTGCTCCAAAACCACCATAAAAAAGCCAGACTACGGTTTGCAGCTGCACATGGGGACAAAGATTGTAGTTTTTGTAGAAATGTCCTCTGGTCTGATGAAACAAAAATAGAACTGTTTGGCCATAATGACCATCGTTATGTTTGGAGGAAAAAGGGGGAGGCTTGTAAGCCGAAGAACACCATCCCAACCATGAAGCACGGGGGTGGCAGCATCATGTTGTGGGGTTGTTTTGCTGCAGGAGGGACTGGTGCACTTCACAAAATAGATGGCATCATGAGGTAGGAACATTATGTGGATATATTGAAGCAACATCTCAAGACATCAGTCAGGAAGTTAAAGCTTGGTCGCAAATGGGTCTTGCAACTGGACAATGACCCCAAGCATACTTCCAAAGTTGTGGCAAATTGGCTTAAGGACAACAAAGTCAAGGTATTGGAGTGGCCATCACAAAGCCCTGGCCTCAATCCTATAGAACATTTGTGGGTAGAACTGAAAAAGCATGTGAGAGCAAGGAGACCTACAAACCTGACTCAGTTACACCAGCTCTGTCAGGGGGAATGAGTCAAAATTCACCCAATTTATTGTGGGAAGCTTGTGGAAGGCTACCCGAAGCGTTTGACCCAAGTTAAACAGTTTAAAGGCAATGCTACCAAATGCTAATTGAGTGTATGTAAACTTCTGACCCACTGGGAATGTGATGAAAGAAATAAAAGCTGAAATAAATCATTCTCTCCACTATTACTCGGACATTTCACATTCTTAAAATAAAGTGGTGATCCTAACTGACCTAAGACATTACATTTTTACTAGGATTAAATGTCAGGAATTGTGAAAAACTGAGTTGAAATGTGTTTGGCTAATGTGTATGTAAACTTACGACTTCAACTGTATTTTGTGGTTAAATTCCCATGCACCAAATAAAGACTAAACGTTAAATGGGTTTCTCTCGCATATTCAACTCTACTGATGGTTTTGTACCCCAAAAATGTTTCATTGTATTGCAAGTGTGCCCACTCTGGTATTGGCTCGTGCGCTCTAGCCAACAGCTTGCAGAAACAGTGCGGGTAGGATAGCCTACACTATGAGATTAATGTGGACGAAAGAGCTAAAGACGAAAGGTTATTTTTATTTGTCAAAAGGCAGCCCAGCATCGATCATCTTGTCTCCAGAATAAGACCCTCAATATTTATTGGAAAGGAACATCAATCACCGTGTATACTTTCACCACCTAGTAAACTGCATGCTTTCCCGAGTCGTAGTGGGAGGACCACACACTATATCATTGCGTGACTCCAAGTTTACTTCTTATATGACGGTTATTATATCAATATTTGCTCATTAAAGCATTTTCACCACCATTTCCTGCATATTGAACTTTACCGACACCAAAAAGATCCCACCTTGTCTAGCGTATTTTGTTTTGTCACCATTTTATAAATTTACCGACAAATTTGCTGTTTCCATCAGGCCTGTCGTGACATTTTTTTTTATCCGACATGTACTTTACTTGCATAAAAAGGTTAGATGGAAACCTGGTTATGGAGTCTCATCTCTGTAAGACTCTTTTTAAAACGACATCAAATCTTGTTCCTCTCTGTTTCCCCAGATCATGTAGTGTGTGAGGAGGAATTCAAGTATGCCATGTTGGCCCTGAACTGCATCTGTCCAGCAACCTCCTCCCTCATAACCCTACTGGTCCACACTTCACAGGGCCGGTAAGTTACACAACCACCCTGCACCCTCATATCTAGTCGACTCTTCAATGGTCTACACTCCATAGGATCTGCAAAGTACAGTAGGCAACCCACCTACCACTAAGTCTCTACCCAACAACCCACCAATTCTCTACCCACCAACCCAACCCCCTACCACTAAGTGTCTACCCACTAACCCACCTACCACCAAGTCTCTACCCACCAACCCACCAAGTCTCTACCCACCAACCCCACCCCCTACCCCCAAGTTTCTACCCACCTACCACTAAGTCTCTACCCAACAACCCACCAATTCTCTACCCACCAAACCCCCTACCACTAAGTGTCTAACCACTAACCCACCAACCCACCAAGTCTCCACCCACCAACCCACCAAGTCTCTACCCACCAACCCACCAAGTCTCTACCCACCAACCCACCAAGTCTCCACCCACCAACCCACCAAGTCTCCACCCATCAAGTCTCCACCCACCAACCCACCAAGTCTCCACCCACCAACCCACCAAGTCTCTACCCACCAAGTCTGTGAAAGGGAGAAATGCTACAGACCCTCATATTGTACCTATTTAATTGTCTGCAGCGAAAGCCCAGACTGAACCCAACTAAAAGTAACACTTCATATGAATACCCTCGTAGTGCTTTACACAGCATTATATAGCAGCTCATAAGATGTTATAATTATGCTTGTAATGCATTATGAATAGTGTATTCCCAGGAGGTGTTACCAAACGTTTCTCTGTGTGCTTCAGGGAGGGGCAGCAGTCTCCAGAGGAGTGGCACAGGACTTATGGCAAGTGTTCCGGGAATGAGGTTTACAACATCACCATGAGGGACAGCATCTTCTTCTCAGAATACATGGGGAAAAGCTTCACCTACACCTCCTTCCACGCGCATAAGAAGTAAGTAGCTAACACCAATACCTCTTAGCGTGGTCCCAGGGTCTAGGGTCGCATACTTTCTCTTATTAAGCCTCACTACTGACAAATGACCACATTTTCTTCTGATACCGGTTCCAATGGTTCGATTTTCTGTGCTATTTCAGTTGTATCCATGGATGGGAACAGACATGTGGGCTCAAACTCAATCCCCACTTTTTCACCAACAGTCCACGTATCCCGTACACACAAATAAGATTTAAAACCAGCCCTATTTATGAGTCACTCTCCCTCTTCGTATTGCCCTCTAAACCTCCAGCCTATGTGATCTAACCCTAACCCTATATCTCTATCACTGTCCTCAGGTATGGCGTGTGTCTGATCGGGGTGTGCCGGGAGGACAGTAAGAGCATCCTGCTGAACCCTGGGCCACAGTTTAGAATGAGCCCCAATGACAGCTGCTTCTACATCAACATCACTAAGGAGGAGAACACTACCTTTAAGACCCAGAGGGAGAGGACGGGTAGCCGGCCCTGCTTGCCAGTACACAGTGTAATCGCCTGCATGGGTCAGTAATATGAGTTCCAATACTACCTAGTATGAAGTGATGTATTGGACAAGTATATTAAGCAGTGGTGTAAAGTACTTCAGTAAAAATACTACTTAAGTATATATTTTTTAACTTTACTATAGTATTTTCGAAAAAAAATCATAAATGAATTGACATGTAAGAAACAGAAATATGCCCACAATAAATAGTATGTTGTAAACGTTGTATGTTCTTTGTATCCTTCCTTGTTCAGGCACTGTGGCCATAGACCTCCAGGACACAGGCTGTGGGCCCTCTCTCTGTCTCCCCCCGGAGGACATCAAGGGTAACAGCAGGAGGCCCAGCATCGGCCCAGTGCTAGAGGTGCCAGACACTTCCTCTATGCACACAGGTGACCTCTATAGCGACCAATCAGAGGACGAGACCATGCCCTCCAACGAGGACCTATCAACTGAGGGGTATGTTTTATTTTATTTTTCACAGGAGGTTGGTGGCACCTTAATTGGGTAGGATTCGCTGGTGGTAATGACTGGAGCGGAAAAGGCGGGATGGTATCAAATACATCAAACACATGGTTTTTAATGTGTTTGATGCCATTCCATTTGCTCTGTTCCAGCTTTTATTACTATGAGCTGTTCTCCTCTCAGCAGCCTCCTGTGGTCCAGAATGAAGACCATGCATAGATTGAATCATGTAGGTTAGTGTTGGGCTGGAACAAAAGCTTGCATAACCAGTAGATTTCCAAGACTGGAATTGGAGACCCCTGCGGTAGATGATGCATTGTGAGACAATGATGACATTTGTTTGGCCGTTCACTTGAATGGGAGATCCACATCCTACTGCCCACCCCTGCAGTAAGATATGAATTCTGTATCTGTTTATTTCAAGCTATATGAAAGGCTATCCTCCCAACCTGCCCTACATCGGTAGTTCTCCAACACTGTGCCATCTATTGAAGGAGAAAGTACCATACTGTTGCCTCAGACTGGAAAAGGTAAATTATGCAAGTCACTTATTCAGTTAAATCAATATACTGTAGGTAGTTTTAAGTCATGTTCACCATTTGCACTGTTGAGTCTGGTTTCCAGACACAGATTAAGCCGAGTCCTAATCTAAAAAAGCATGCACAATGGAGAATCGCTATCTGTGTCCAGGAAATCGGCCCACAAGTACAGCCTATGTTAAATATACTGTATATATATATATATATATATATATATATATATAATTTTAAAAAGCTACAACACACAAATATAGGTTTATTTTCCCCACAGGGTTGTGAGCATAACAACTTTGAGGATGCCAAAGCCTACAGCTTTAAGAACAAGCTGATCATTGTGTCGGCTGAGACGGCGGGGAATGGACTGTACAACTTCATCGTCCCGCTTAGAGCTTCCTACAGACTAAAGAAAGAGCTGAACCCCATTGTGCTGCTCCTGGATAATCAGTAAGAAGACCATTTCAAAACATCCTGTTATCCTTTTTATTGAGCTGCCCTCATTGGCCAGGTCTCCCATTTAAAAGAGGTAGGGTTGCAAGATTCCCTTTCCCCATATCCCAGGTTTTCCAGAATATATTCCAGAAATAATTAGGGAATAAGCAGAATCTTTTGCAACCGGAAAAAGAGGTGTCCTGACCTCAATGGGATGTCCTGATGAAATGAAAACATTTCGCTCTTTCTCCCTTTGGGGAATACATCGAAATCTTTTTGTTGATAAACGGAAAGAGACATCTGTTACGAAACACCTAAAAATGTAAGGAATTACATTCGGTGATTTTGAAATAAGCCTACACTTGTAACCTGAATTGATACGTCCCCGCACGATGATTGATGTGTCCATGCACGTCTCGTTCTCGGCCACTCATCTCTGCCTTAGCAAATTTGACACACATCATTTTGGAGTGTATTTTCCAGTAGTTTTCAAGTCCATTCGCTCATTTTTCATGCGACTGGCATGCGGTAATGATAAGTAATATTGTAATAGCCTACAGTTTTAATTATTGTGATAGGCTCATGTTTTACCAGTATGCCATACCCATGGCATACCCCTGGTACCGGTTTACTTTCACCTTGTGATTTTACCTTAAGAAAAGCAGCGCCTCCTACCATATTTAATGTTTTACAAAAGTAACTGTGTCTTTCGGACATGTCTGGTTGGGTACTGTGACATCAAAAATAACAATATCTGTGCATATGGACAATATATATCTATTGAATTTAATTCTATTAAATCCTATTCTGTTCTATTCTATGTTGTCGTGGTGTGTTCTGTTGTCTTTGTTTTGAATCAATTCTAATGTTCCTACACACCGAAGAAGGCTGTACAGCCAAAACGGCTGTAAATGCCATCCCTGATGCAGTAAAACATTGAATAATGAAGTCATCTTTATGAGACATGCAAACCCAATACACATCTTTGTCTGAATTGTGGGGTTTTACCCACCAGCCAAGCCTCTGGGAGAGCACCATGGTTCTCTTCTGATTAGTGTTCTGTTGTCTCACCAGGCCTGACACACAGTTCCTGGAGGCTGTCTGTGGGTTCCCCATGGTTTACTACATGGTGGGCTCCATCGATAAGTATGTGACACACAGCATCATCACACACCTTATAACCTTATACATCATCTTCTTTAGTGCCTGTTCTGCAATTGTATGTGGCACTCTTCCACTTCTTGTCTCCCTGTCATGAGTACATCTCAAGGAAACGGACTGAGTGAACCAAAAAAGCAATTTCTCATAAGTCCTGTGTAGATAGTCACCTTCTTGACAGCCTCCAAGATGCTATCAGTTACGATTCTCTCTCCACAGTGAATCCGTCACAGATAATCTGTCATAGCTAGCTTATATGCAGGGTCCAGAGTTCTTCCTGGTCAGGGAAATGTCTAGTCCTTTATGTCAAGAAGTCAAATGTGTGTGTGTGTGTGTGTGTGTGTGTGTGTGTGTGTGTGTGTGTTTTCCTAGCCTGGATGACCTCCTGCGTTGCGGTGTGTCCTTTGCAGCCAACATGGTGGTGGTGGACAAGGAGAGCACCATGAGTGCAGAAGAGGACTACATGGCTGACGCCAAGACCATCGTCAATGTGCAGACACTGTTCAGGTACCTCAACCCCTATCAATGTACAGACACTGTTCAGGTACCTCAACCCCTATCAATGTGCAGACACTGTTCAGGTACCTCAACCCCTATCAATGTGCAGACACTGTTCAGGTACCTCAACCCCTATCAATGTACAGACACTGTTCAGGTACCTCAACCCCTATCAATGTACAGACACTGTTCAGGTACCTCAACCCCTATCAATGTACAGACACTGTTCAGGTACCTCAACCCCTATCAATGTCCAGACACTGTTCAGGTACCTCAACCCCTATCAATGTGCAGACACTGTTCAGGTACCTCAACCCCTATCAATGTCCAGACACTGTTCAGGTACCTCAACCCCTATCAATGTACAGACACTGTTCAGGTACTTCAACCCCTATCAATGTACAGACACTGTTCAGGTACCTCAACCCCTATCAATGTACAGACACTGTTCAGGTACCTCAACCCCTATCAATGTACAGACACTGTTCAGGTACCTCAACCCCTATCAATGTACAGACACTGTTCAGGTACCTCAACCCCTATCAATGTGCAGACACTGTTCAGGTACCTCAACCCCTATCAATGTCCAGACACTGTTCATGTACCTCAACCCCTATCAATGTCCAGACACTGTTCAGGTACCTCAACCCCTATCAATGTACAGACACTGTTCAGGTACCTCAACCCCTATCAATGTACAGACACTGTTCAGGTACCTCAACCCCTATCAATGTACAGACACTGTTCAGGTACTTCAACCCCTATCAATGTCCAGACACTGTTCAGGTACCTCAACCCCTATCAATGTACAGACACTGTTCAGGTACTTCAACCCCTATCAATGTACAGACACTGTTCAGGTACCTCAACCCCTATCAATGTGCAGACACTGTTCAGGTACCTCAACCCCTATCAATGTACAGACACTGTTCAGGTACCTCAACCCCTATCAATGTCCAGACACTGTTCAGGTACCTCAACCCCTATCAATGTACAGACACTGTTCAGGTACCTCAACCCCTATCAATGTGCAGACACTGTTCAGGTACCTCAACCCCTATCAATGTACAGACACTGTTCAGGTACTTCAACCCCTATCAATGTCCAGACACTGTTCAGGTACCTCAACCCCTATCAATGTGCAGACACTGTTCAGGTACCTCAACCCCTATCAATGTACAGACACTGTTCAGGTACCTCAACCCCTATCAATGTCCAGACACTGTTCAGGTACCTCAACCCCTATCAATGTACAGACACTGTTCAGGTACCTCAACCCCTATCATTGTACAGACACTGGTACCAAAGTCACTGTCATGGTTTTAACCTTTGGTCAAACTATTCTATAATCCAATATACTGGACCACATGTTCACACATTTTATGCAGGCATTTTTATGATATCAAAAGTGTCATACAGGCTAATGTTTTATTAAATCTTTAAACACAGATTAACATTTTATAGGTGGGTTTCAAAGATTAATTATATGACAGTGATTTTCTTTCAACCGTGTAGATTAAAGTACACACTTCATAGCTAGTTTCCTTGGCAACCTTGCCACACTGCATCAGGGAATCCATTTGTTTTCTGATTGCTTTCTTGGTGTCAGACAATTAATCAAAAATGTCAACTCACTTTATAATTTTCACCAGACGACGTAGAAGCTTGCAAAAATACTGAAACACTTTGATTTGTGGTTTATGTTTCATGAATTGCTCCCACTGTTATTATATAACCTATATTTTAAACTGGGTGGTTCGAGTCCTGAATGCTGATTGGCAGACAGCCATGGTATATCAGACCGCATACCACGGGTATGATAAAGCATGTATTTTTACTGCTTTAATTACATTGGTAACCAGTTTATAATAGCAATAAGGTAACTCTTGGGTTTGTGGTATATGGCCAATATACCACGGCTAAGGGCTGTATCCAGCCCAAACGCAACCTTAGCCGTGGTAAATTGGCCAATATACCACGACTAAGGGCTGTATCCAGCCCAAACGCAACCTTAGCCGTGGTAAATTGGCCAATATACCATGGCTAAGGGCTGTATCCAGCCCAAACGCAACCTTAGCCGTGGTAAATTGGCCAATATACCACGGCTAAGGGCTGTATCCAGCCCAAACGCAACCTTAGCCGTGGTAAATTGGCCAATATACCACGGCTAAGGGCTGTATCCAGCCCAAACGCAACCTTAGCCGTGGTAAATTGGCCAATATACCACGGCTAAGGGCTGTATCCAGCCCAAACGCAACCTTAGCCGTGGTAAATTGGCCATATACCACACCTCCTTGTGCCTTATTGCTTAATTAGGTAGCTAGTATATACGGTAGCATCGGTATCAGTTGTTCACTAAATAGTGCTAATCCTATAATGGTGTTAGTACAGTAGATAGCGATGCTGTTTTTCTTCTTGGCTCTCACACGTTTATTAGCTAGGCTATTAATTCATAGTTATTCATTTCATCCAGTCATTCATTTAAGTGAGTATACAAAACATTAAGGACACCTGCTCTTTCCATGACATAGACTGACCAGGTGAATCCAGGTGAAAGTTATGATCCCTTATTGATGTCACTTGTTAAATCCACTTCAGTCAGTGTAGATGAAGGGGAGGAGACAGGTTAAAACATTTTTTTCTTTATCCTTGAGACAATTGAGCCATGGATTGTGTGCCATTCAGAGGGTGAACAAGCAAGACTAAATATTTAAGTTCCTTTGAACGGAGTACGGTAGTACAGTGCATTCTGAAAGTATTCAGACCCGTTGACTTTTCCACATTTTGTTACGTTACAGACTTATTCTAAAATGAATTAAATTGTTTTTTTTTCACTCATCAATCTACACACAATACCCAATAATGACAAAGAAAAACAGGTTTTTAGAAATAAAAATAAAACGTTTTCAGACCCTTTACTCAGTACTTTGTTGAAGCACCTTTGGCAGCGATTACAGCCTCAAGTCTTCTTGGGTATGACGCTACAAGCTTGGCACACATGTATTTGGGGAGTTTCTCCCATTCTTCTCTACAGATCCTCTCAAGCTCTGCTAGGTTGGATGGGGAGTGATGCTCCACAGCTATTTTCAGGTCTCTCCAGAGATGTTTGATTGGGTTCAAGTACAGGCTCTGGCTGGGCCACTCAAGGACATTCACAGACTTGTCCCAAAGCTACTCTGCATTGTGCTGGCTGTGTGCTTAGGGTTGTTGTCCTGTTGGAAGGTGAACTTTCGCCCCAGTCTGAAGTCTTGAGAACTCTGGAGCAGGTTTTCATCAAGGATCTCTCTCTACTTGGCTCTGTTCATCTTTCCCTCGATCCTGACTAGTCTCCCAGTCCCTTCCGTGCTGCAGAGATGATTGTCCTTCTGGAAGGTTCTCCCATCTCCACAGAGGAACTCTGGAGCTCTGTCAGAGTGACTTCTTGGTCACCTCCCTGACCAATGCCTTTCTCCACCGATTGCTTAGTTTGGCCGGGCGGCCAGCTCTAAGAAGAGTCTTGATGGTTCCAAACATCTTCCATTTAAGAATGATGGAGGCCACTGTGTTCTTGGGGACCTTCAAGGCTGGAGAAATTGTTGGGTACCCTTCCCCATATCTGTGCCTCAACACAATCCTGTCTCGGAGCTCTACGGACAATTCCTTCGACCTCATGGCTTGGTTTTTGCTCTGACATGCACTTTCAACTGTCGGACCTTATATAGACAGGTTTGTGCCTTTCTAAATCATGTCCAATCAATTGACTTTACCACAGGTAGACTCCAATCAAGTTGTAGAAACATCTCAAGGATGATCAATGGAAACAGGATGCACCTGAGCTCAATTTCGAGTCTCCTAGCAAAGGGTCTGAATACACATATAAATAAGGTATTTCTGTTTTTTATTTTTAATAAATTAGAAAAAAAATCTAAAAACCTGTTTTCCCTTTGTCATTATGGGGTATTGTGATGTCATTATGGGGTATTGTCTGTAGATTGATGAGGACATTTTTTTATTTAATCCATTTTAGAACAAGGCTGTAACGTAGCAAAATGTGGAAAAAGGGAAGGGGTCTGAATACTTTCTGAATGCATGGTTTTTCACGCTCAACAGTTTCCCATGTGTATCAAGAATGGTCCACCATCCAAAAGACATCCAGCCAACTTGATACATCTGTGGGAAGCATTGGCGTCAACATGGGCCAGAATCCCTGTGGACCGCTTTCGGCACGCTGTAGATATTAGGAAGGCGTTCCTAATGTTTGGTAAACTCAGTGTATTTTGGATGTCACATTTGATTACAAAGTTGACATTTTGTTCTGCCATTGTGATTTTCTGTTTTATTTTGTTCAGTTAATCTCAGCTATATTGTGTTTCTTCTCATCCAGGTTGTTCTCCAGTCTCAGTATCATCACCGAGCTAACCCACCCCGCCAATATGAGGTTTATGCAGTTCAGAGCTAAGGACTGGTACTCTTTGGCTCTCTCTAAACTGGAGAAGGTAAGCCGTCACTGAATGTACACCAACTGTACCTCAAGGCCGAGTTTCAGTCCAAGTCGCGTTATAGAAAAACACACTTGACAGCTGACAATTAGCATTTTAAAAGCAATGTCCCCGACCTTTGCGGAGATTGCATTCATGCTGAAGATGTCAACTCAAGCGTAAATTAAAAGGCGCGTTGTCGACTGTTCAGTGTGCTGCTCTATAACACGCCTTGGATTGAATCCCAGCCTAAACTATGTAGATGTTTCTAGCTCTATAAATGCACAGTTTACAACTAGTTATTCTTGTCTGCAGTAGCAAAGGCTATGGACCAGGGCTGGAGTCAATTCCAGTTAAATTCCAGTCAATTGAGGAAGTAGACTGAAACTCAAATTCTCTTTAATGCTTTTCAATTAGAAAAATGTATAATTGGAATTTGAGTTACTTTCTGAATTGACTGGAATTGAAATGGAATTGACCCCAACCCTGGTACGAAATGTACATTGAGTCGTCTTCAAAGGCTACTGACTATACATTGAGTAGTCTTCAAACAAAGGAAGAGAAGGTTAAACAATCATTATGTGAAGACTGGACAGGACATACAGTACAAGCATAGAATTTTTCCACTGGCCTCTCAAACAACACCAGACGTTGGATCTTTTCTTCTAAGAGAAATGATTATTCCCGTTCGTAGACACATGTGACATGTAACATTTTCAGGGGTAATATGACGGGTATTATGTTATGCGTAGGCATCCTTTCCTTAATAAGATATCAATATGGTTCCTGTTGCGGTGCGTCTTTCACCTCACATCAGTATCGACCACCAGCTGGCGCTCTCTCTCTTTCAAATATCCTAAGCTCTTGTTGAGCATCCCCATTTGATCTGTTCCAGTTGTATCACCTGAAGGACTTGATGATAAGGTGACCAGTTGAATCAGGTTATACTGTACTGCAATAGACTGGTTTATTCAAGGAAAGGTTTGCAGAACGCTGCCCTAACATCCCACTGGGAAAAACTGGTTGAATAAAAGTTACTCCACTTTATCTCATCCAAATAATTCAATGTGATGACATTGAATCAACATGGAAAACTGATTGGATTTGCAAAAAGTAATCAACCTAGGGGATTTTCTTTTTTATACCCAACTTTTAACCTAAATTCAATGACAGGGTGACATGTTTTGTTGAATTCACGTTAGATGACAACTCAACCAAAAGTAAATGAAAACTAGATGTTGAACTGACGTCTGTGCCCAGTGGGATTAGTGTGTTGGTGTTTCTGTCCCCCTGTTACATGTCTATGGGAGTTAAAAGAGCTTTGTGATTCTTGCATGTGTTGAAAAGAGCTCTACAAATAAAATGTATTATTATTTATTAGAAAGAGCGGGAGAAAGGCTCCAACCTGGCCTTCATGTTCCGCCTGCCATTCGCTGCAGGGAGGGTCTTCAGTATCGGCATGCTGGACACTCTCCTCTACCAGGTAACCAGGCAGGACCCACCTGTTCTGTACAGCAGGACACGCCTGTTCTGTACAGCTGGACACTCTCCTCTACCAGGTAACCAGGCAGGACCCACCTGTTCTGTACAGCTGGACACGCCTGTTCTGTACAGCAGGACCCGCCTGTTCTGTACAGCAGGACCCACCTGTTCTGTACAGCAGGACACGCCTGTTCTGTACAGCTGGACACTCTCCTCTACCAGGTAACCAGGCAGGACCCGCCTGTTCTGTACAGCTGGACACGCCTGTTCTGTACAGCAGGACACGCCTGTTCTGTACAGCTGGACCCGCCTGTTCTGTACAGCTGGACCCGCCTGTTCTGTACAGCAGGACACGCCTGTTCTGTACAGCAGGACCCGCCTGTTCTGTACAGCAGGACCCGCCTGTTCTGTACAGCAGGACCCGCCTGTTCTGTACAGCTGGACCCGCCTGTTCTGTACAGCTGGACCCGCCTGTTCTGTACAGCTGGACCCGCCTGTTCTGTACAGCTGGACCCGCCTGTTCTGTACAGCAGGACCCGCCTGTTCTGTACAGCAGGACCCGCCTGTTCTGTACAGCAGGACACGCCTGTTCTGTACAGCTGGACACGCCTGTTCTGTACAGCAGGACACGCCTGTTCTGTACAGCTGGACACGCCTGTTCTGTACAGCAGGACCCGCCTGTTCTGTACAGCAGGACCCGCCTGTTCTGTACAGCAGGACCCGCCTGTTCTGTACAGCAGGACCCTCCTGTTCTGTACAGCAGGACCCTCCTGTTCTGTACAGCAGGACCCTCCTGTTCTGTACAACTGACATGCCTGTTCTGTACAGCTAGACATGCCTGTTCTGTACAGCAGCAGAGAAGATAATAATGTTTCTTGCTGTTGAACTAGCTACCTAAAGAGGGTCATCTCTTTAATTAGCCTACAGAGGCTAATCTCTTTAATTAGCCTACAGAGGGTAATCTCTTTAATTAGCCTACAGAGGGTCATCTCTTTAATTAGCCTACAGAGGGTCATCTCTTTAATTAGCCTACAGAGGGTCATCTCTTGAATTAGCCTACAGAGGGTCATCTCTTGAATTAGCCTACAGAGGGTCATCTCTTGAATTAGCCTACAGAGGGTCATCTCTTGAATTAGCCTACAGAGGGTAATCTCTTTAATTAGTCTACAGAGGGTCATCTCTTTAATTAGCCTACAGAGGCTTATTAAAACAAGGTTATCTCTGTGACACAGACTGACTTTTCTTAAGGGCATGTACTGTAGTGATTATAGTTATTTATTACACAATTTTGTACCTCCCAGATATTTTATGTTAAAATGTGTAACATTCTTATTACTGTTACAATGTGTTCATATGCATCCCAGTGTCCATATAATATAATGCTGTTTTGATTTCTGGATGACCAGGAATGACCCTTCTATGTACTGACTATGCACATGTCCTGTCTGTCTGTCCGTCCTGTCTGTCTGTCCTGTCTGCCATCCCAGTCGTTTGTCAAAGACTATATTATCTCCATCACCAGGCTGCTGCTGGGCCTGGACACCACTCCGGGCTCTGGCTTCCTCTGCTCTGTGAGTTACTCTCTGGGTGCATCTCAATGGTCAAAAGTGGCTTCCTCTCCACGTCTCAGACAGAAGGAGAGAAGACAAAGAAAGGAGGCGTCTTTAGACTATTGAGATTCACCCGTTGTACTGTACAGTAATCCTATGTGTGACAGCACAGCAGCTAAGGACAGAAAATAAACTCAGTGCAGGCTTTACTTGCCTGTCCAAATCCTTACACTGACAGGTAAAAGTGGCTCCACGGTCATTTAAAATCATTGTACAGTTGTTCCTCCTGTAGAGAAATGGAGTTTGAAATGACCTTTTAGATGCAGATCTCTGAGGATGACCTGTGGATCCAGACGTATGGAAGGCTCTATCAGAAACTGTGTTCCACTGTGGGTGACATTCCCATCGGCATCTACAGGACCGAGTCCCAGACAGCAGATTCCTCTGAGGAGGTGCCCTCTAGACCGCAAGGCTGTTTTAACATTGTTGACATTCATTTGTTTGGCTGTGAAATCCCAGTTTATTTTTATTTTTTTGTGTGTGTTAATTACATATTACAGCGGCATTGATTATGCTGTCATTCTGTCGTGTGTGTGTTTTTAAACATTTTCTCATTTCTTACGTATACATGTTTAGTCTGTATGCTTTCATGGTTATTTAAGCATGTTACAACACAGTAAGCTACATTAATGTCATTCATCTCTTTTCTTTTCATTCCCCATCATAAGCAATGCGAGCCATCCTCCCAAGTAAGTTCAGCCCTATTTGTGTGATTCCATGATTCATATTTGTGTGATTCCATGATTCATATTTGTGTGATTCCATGATTCATATTTGTGTGATTCCATGATTCATATTTGTGTGATTCCATGATTCCTATTTGTGTGATTCCATGATTCCTATTTGTGTGATTCCATGATTCCTATTTGTGTGATTCCATGATTCGCGAAAAACAATAGATTTATTTTGCCTAATGTTTGTGCAGATGAGGTAGGTTTTCTTCTTCTGTAATGTGTCTTGGTTAAATTGTGCTTGATAAACGACGCCGAGACTTGCCACTGGTGGTTATATCAGGAAGAAATCAATGTCAAACCAACTTATACATTCTCTGTCCTCACTCTTGATCATTCGCTTTGTTCTGGGTCATTTCATTTGACCCTATTTGACTGTAGACATACCATAGACTTCATTCATGTATATGGCATTGTGTTTTGACCGTACTCAGTCACAGCTCTCGGTGTGCGTGGAGGACTTAGATGACCCCAAGGAGCAGAGAGACCGAGAACTCCCCCCTGTGGCCGGAGGGCTCCACCGCAGCTCCACCTCCAGCGACCCATCGGACGGGAAGGCTCCCCTGCTGAGAAGGAAGAGCGTGCAGTGGGTGCGGAAGCTGAGCTGGAGGGGGACTCGAGGGAACCAGCGGGGGGCTCAGAGGGGGGGACAGCAGGGTCTGAGGGCCAGACGCTCAGAGAGACAGGAGCTGGCCGAGCTGGTCAGCAACAGGATGAAAAGCCTTGGACTCTGGGCCACGGCTTGTGGTGAGAGACCCCACACATGGGGAGGGATGTTTTGGGGGGGATTGCGAGTTGTATTTTCAAGGCCTGGAACAAAATATGTCATGTGTTTGAAACATGACACTTAGTCTTTATGGATGGATGGACAGATAGACTAACAATGGAGATGATTGTCATTTAATATACTATGTCAGCCTTTTGACAGACCAAAATGGACAATGGTGAATGCATACAATTTTATCTGTATTCATGTGGCCAAAGCCTGAAGCTACGCATTCATCAGTGTCCATTTATTTCCATCAAAAGTTAATCTCTTGTCAACTATTTTCCGGTCAGTTGCATACGCAAAAAGGCAGTACGTCTTTTGTTGGACAATCATCTCTAATGTCCATCATCTGTCAAAAGACGACTTCCATTGAAAAACCATTTGTTCAATCAGACATTTTCTGACACAATCTTTGTATTGCCGTAGCCTAAATCATTGGACGTTTCAACTCTGGCCTGTCATTATTGTATTTTTCCAATTCCAGATGACATGAGTGAGAACCAGACCACTCACTCCCACACATACGTGTTGATCAACCCACCTCCTGACACCAGGCTGGAGCTCAATGACATAGTGTAAGTATGGCAGCACATAGAAAAGTAGGGGCCTGAAGAAACAGTTGATGAGATGCAAAAAAGTAAAAGCAATCAATAAAGTTGCAAACTCCATATTACTCCATATTATTACTCCATATTACTCCATATTACTACTCCATATTATTACTCCATATTACTACTCCATATTACTACTCCATATTACTCCATATTACTACTCCATATTATTACTCCATATTACTACTCCATATTACTCCATATTATTACTCCATATTACTACTCCATATTATTACTCCATATTACTACTCCGTATTATTACTCCATATTACTCCATATTACTACTCCATATTATTACTCCATATTATTACTCCATATTACTACTCCATATTATTACTCCATATTACTACTCCATATTACTCCATATTACTACTCCATATTACTACTCCATATTATTACTCCATATTACTACTCCATATTATTACTCCATATTACTACTCCATATTATTACTCCATATTACTACTCCATATATTACTCCATATTACTACTCCATATTACTCCATATTATTACTCCATATTATTACTCCATATTATTACTCCATATTACTACTCCATATTACTACTCCATATTACTACTCCATATTACTCCATATTACTACTCCATATTATTACTCCATATTACTACTCCATATTATTACTCCATATTACTACTCCATATTATTACTCCATATTACTACTCCATATTATTACTCCATATTACTACTCCATATTACTACTCCATATTACTCCATATTACTACTCCATATTATTACTCCATATTATTACTCCATATTACTACTCCATATTACTACTCCATATTATTACTCCATATTACTACTCCATATTACTACTCCATATTACTACTCCATATTACTCCATATTACTCCATATTATTACTCCATATTATTACTCCATAGTACTACTCCATATTACTACTCCATATTACTACTCCATATTATTACTCCATATTACTACTCCATATTACTACTCCATATTACTACTCCATATTACTCCATATTACTCCATATTATTACTCCATATTATTACTCCATATTACTACTCCATATTATTACTCCATATTACTACTCCATATTACTACGCCATATTACTACTCCATATTACTCCATATTATTACTCCATATTATTACTCCATATTATTACTCCATATTACTACTCCATATTATTACTCCATATTATTACTCCATATTACTACTCCATATTACTCCATATTATTACTCCATATTACTACTCCATATTATTACTCCATATTACTACTCCATATTACTACTCCATATTACTCCATATTATTACTCCATATTATTACTCCATATTACTACTCCATATTATTACTCCATATTATTACTCCATATTACTACTCCATATTACTACTCCATATTATTACTCCATATTACTACTCCATATTACTACTCCATATTACTACTCCATATTACTCCATATTATTACTCCATATTATTACTCCATATTATTACTCCATATTACTACTCCATATTATTACTCCATATTACTACTCCATATTACTACGCCATATTACTACTCCATATTACTCCATATTATTACTCCATATTATTACTCCATATTATTACTCCATATTACTACTCCATATTACTCCATATTATTACTCCATATTACTACTCCATATTACTCCATATTATTACTCCATATTACTACTCCATATTACTACTCCATATTACTCCATATTACTACTCCATATTATTACTCCATATTATTACTCCATATTACTACTCCATATTACTACTCCATATTACTACTCCATATTACTACTCCATATTACTCCATATTACTACTCCATATTACTACTCCATATTACTCCATATTACTACTCCATATTACTCCATATTACTCCATATTACTACTCCATATTACTCCATATTACTACTCCATATTATTACTCCATATTACTCCATATTACTACTCCATATTATTACTCCATATTACTACTCCATATTATTACTCCATATTACTACTCCATATTATTACTCCATATTATTACTCCATATTACTACTCCATATTACTCCTCCATATTACTACTCCATATTACTCCATATTACTACTCCATATTACTCCATATTACTACTCCATATTACTCCATATTACTACTCCATATTACTACTCCATATTATTACTCCATATTACTACTCCATATTACTACTCCATATTACTCCATATTATTACTCCATATTATTACTCCATATTACTACTCCATATTATTACTCCATATTACTACTCCATATTATTACTCCATATTATTACTCCATATTACTACTCCATATTACTACTCCATATTATTACTCCATATTACTACTCCATATTACTACTCCATATTACTACTCCATATTACTCCATATTATTACTCCATATTATTACTCCATATTATTACTCCATATTATTACTCCATATTACTACTCCATATTACTACGCCATATTACTACGCCATATTACTACTCCATATTACTCCATATTATTACTCCATATTATTACTCCATATTATTACTCCATATTACTACTCCATATTACTCCATATTATTACTCCATATTACTACTCCATATTACTCCATATTATTACTCCATATTACTACTCCATATTACTACTCCATATTACTCCATATTACTACTCCATATTATTACTCCATATTATTACTCCATATTACTACTCCATATTACTACTCCATATTACTACTCCATATTACTACTCCATATTACTCCATATTACTACTCCATATTACTCCATATTACTACTCCATATTATTACTCCATATTACTACTCCATATTACTCCATATTACTACTCCATATTATTACTCCATATTATTACTCCATATTACTACTCCATATTACTCCTCCATATTACTACTCCATATTACTCCATATTACTACTCCATATTACTCCATATTATTACTCCATATTACTACTCCATATTACTACTCCATATTACTACTCCATATTACCACTCCATATAACTACTCCATATTACTTCTCCATATTACTACTCCATAGTACTACTCCATATTACTACGCCATATTACTACTCCATATTACTCCATAGTACTACTCCATATTACTACTCCATATTACTACTCCATATTAATCCAGATTACCACTCCATATTACTACTCCATATTACTACTCCATAATAATCCTTATTACCACTCCATATTACTCCATAGTACTGCTCCATATTACTCCATATTACTACGCCATATTACTCCATTTTACTACTCCATATTACTCCTTATTACTACGCCATATTACTCCTTATTACTACTCCATATTATTCCATTTTACTCTGTATTACCCACTATTACCACTCCATATTACTACTCCATATTACCACTCCATATTACTACTCCATAATACTCCATATTACTAATCCATATTACTCCATGTTACTACTCCATATTACGCAATATTACTACTCCATACTATTACACCATATTACTACTACATGTTATTACTCCATATAACTACTTCATTTTACTACTCTATATTACGCAATATTACTACTCCATATTACTACACCATATTACATCATATTTTTACTCCTTATTATTACTCCGTATTACTACTCCATATTACTACTCCATGTTATCACTCCATTGTACTTCTCCATAATACTACTCCGTATTATTATTCTGTATTTTTACTCCATAGTAGTACTCCATAGTAGTACTCCATAGTACTACTCCATAGTACTACTCCATATTACTACTCCATATTTCTACTCCACATTACTACTAATCCATATAACTACTCCATATTACTCCACATTACTACTCCATATTACTTCTCCACAGTACTACTCCATACTTACATTCACATATTATTTTGTGACTTAATACCCTATGTTTGGGCACACAGTGTCTTTGTTAGTAATTGAAAAGATCAAACCATTTAGAGTCGCAGAGGAGAGTTCATCATTTCACGTCAACAATAGATTGATTAAGAAGTTCTCCATCCTATCATACAGGTATATCATCCGTTCAGATCCCCTGGGGTACGTCCCTAAGGCTGGGGACAGCAGGGAGAGTCTGGGAAGCAGCACATGTCTTGGGGAGCACACCAAGACAGAGACGCCTTTCTGATCCATACTTACACACAACCTGCCTATACTGTTGTGCTGGGGTTGGTTAAAGGGATAGTTCATTTTTTTGCACCGCTAACTGATACAATCGGTTTCCACTAGCATTGCTACAATACCAAAAACATGAACTATCCCTTTAATGCCATAATTATGTTTTACGTCCTACGGTTCACATTGCATTGTGTAAAGCATGGGGGGTGGGGGGGTAGCAATCAGTATAATTTCAGAACGTATCACCCCATACTGTATCTGCTGTTCAATTGATACTGATGTCTTCAAATCTCTCTCTCTCTCTTTCACAATCTGGTCTTTCCAGATGATATACTCAATGCAGGAACTTAGGGCTTTTAAAGACACTCCATGGGGTCATTGTTTTCACCTTTTGGGGTGTGGGGCAAATTGAACTGTTTAGGCACGCTCTGCAAAGTTCACCTCTGTTCTTAGTATGCAGTATTCTCCATGTTATCATAAGTACTGTCTATTTATTCATTTGTAGAATAATATGTCAATCATGAATTGTTACTATACTCATCTGTTGAATGTTTGTTGTCGTTAATATTGACTGTCATAAATTATGTAATGTTTACTCTCATTATCTATGCACACTTTGAAAAAAAAATAGGGTTGCTTTTGAACTGGATATGGGCAAAACTTTTCTTCCTTGGCTTATAAAGGGGAATTGCACTCAAACTATCTTTTGTGGTATTTTGTTTAATTAGTCCACTGTTGATACAGTCCCAAAATGTTTTGCATGCCAGTAGTCAAGTTGTCAAGATATTGGAATTTTAAGGAGAAAAGTGTCTCCAGCCATTTTGGGACTGTATCAACATTGGACTAATAAAAAAAATACCAAAAGATGCTGTAGTTTTTGTACTTCCCCTTTAAGTTTATTTAGGCCAGGATGTAATGCAAGGCACGTTTAGTACAGCACACTATAACAGACTTAAAGGTAATTTGCCATTGAGTAGGCATGCCCAGTGTTTACTATGATGGCGATGGTACGTCAGGGAAAATGGGAACAGCGAGGAAAATACATTTAAAAGGTGTCGGCTGTATAGGGCACCGTGCTATAACTCGCGTTGCCTTAGTTTCTGTATATATTTGACGGTGTCAGTGCACATTAATCAACATATTATTAATGAATTATAATGAATTATTTTTTTAATCATGTTAGACAGTATGAATGAATTGACGCGCGTCTTTTTACATTCAAAACACGGCATTCAAATGAACAATAGCAAAAAAAAGACACATGGAAATAAGCTTCAAGTGTAAAGGCACCATCATTTTAACTATGTAGTTATTTATGACCATGCATGTATTGAGCCGTTTGTTTCGGTTTGCAGAGCCTCTTTGATTTGATTCAATGATGTCACAACTACATTCCCATGAGGTATTGAGGTGTCATGCTTATACTAACCCATGATCCATATATGAGCTTATTGTACTTAACCCACTGTTTTCCCACTTGTTAAACAGTAATCTGAGTACTATATCCAAGCAATATACAATAATACGATATAGCGCTGCACAACCAAAGTGACCCTTTAGTTTAGCAGATAAAAGACTACCAACAAACAATGTAAGCATTAGACAGATTGAAACAAATTAAGAGCACTGAGTTCATGCTTCTTGAAGCTCCCTGGGACTATGATGTATTGGAATGCTTATGGTGTGAGTACTGTTGTCAAATATTCATATTAAATATGATAAACTACCTCCTGGCTCTCAAGTAGTTCTGCTCCCTGTTGTGCTTGATATCCCATAATATCCTAAATATACTGAACAAAAATATAAATGCAACATGCAACAATTTCTAAGATTTTACTGAGTTACAGTTCATATAAGGAAATAAGTTAATTGAAATAAATTCCTAAGGCCCTAATCTATGGATTTCACATGACTCAGCAGGGGCGCAGCCATGGGTGGGCTTGGGAGGGCATAGGCCCACCCACTGGGAAGCCAGGCCCAACCAATCAGAATACGTTTTTCCCTACAAAAGGGCTTTATTACAGACAGAAATACTCCTCAGTTTCATCAGCTGTCTGGGTGGATGGTCTCAGGACTGGCGTGATTACATGTGGTCTGCGGTTGTGAGACTGGTAAACGCGCTGCCAAATTCTCTAAAACAATGCTTATGGTAGAGAAATTAACATTAAATTCTCTGGCAACAGCTCTGGTGGACATTCCTGCAGTCAGCATGCCAATTGCACACTCCCTCAAAACTTGAGACATCTGTGACATTGTGTTGTGACAAAATTGCACACATTTTAGAGTGGCCTTTTATTGTCCCCAGCACAAGGTGCACCTGTGTAATGATCATGCTGTTTAATCAGCTTCTTGATATGCCACACCTGTCAGATGGATGGATTATCTTGGCAAAGGAGAAATGCTAACTAACAGGGATGTAAATTCATTTTTGAGAGAAATAAGCTTTTTGTGCATATGCACATTTCTGGTATCTTTTATTTCAGCTCATGAAACATGAGACCAATATTTTACCTGTAGTGTTTATATTTTTGTTCAGTATAGTTAGATTTGCTACTATGATAATAGGTTATCATATTGTAGTATTATGACAGGAGACAGAAGTCATAATAGCAACTTAGTATTCAGAAGTAGGTCTACAGAGTGATCGTTATAGAAACAAATGATAACTACAGCAATTAACTAACAAGGATTTCTTGTCGTACAATTTCACCATCAGTAGACCTCATTGGTATGTTTCGCCTATGGCAGCAGAACGGCCAGGACCGGACCTGGGCAATCCTGTCAGGTGCCTGTGCTTGGTGCTCGGAAGGCCTCAGAGTGTGTGTATATACCCGTACGGTTGTGTGTGTCTGTGCGTGCCCATACGCTTGTCGGTGGGTGTGGTGTTAGATAAAGGTGTGTGTGTGTGTGTGTGTGTGTGTGTGTGTGTGTGTGTGTGTGTGTGTGTGTGTGTGTAGTGTTAGATAAATGCTTTAGAGCTCAGAGGAAGACAGCAGAACGTCCCTGAGGAAGGGTTCAGGTTAAGAGGAAGGGAGATGGCAGAGTGATGGCGTTACACTGCCCCTTGAGAGAGCTATCTTAAGTAGTAGACTCTCACATTTATTAGACAGAAGGTACAGCTTGATAAAATGTCACCTATCCCAAACACTCAGACTGCATGTGAAAGAGATCTGTATATGAAATAGATGTTTTACCATTTTACATTGATAGAAGGAATAGTTATTTCAATAGTTATCATTGATTTCTGACCGCAATAAGACTAACCAGATAATGGTATGAGATAATGCTTATGAAAATCAACCTGCAGATCAGAAAACTAGGAGACAGAAGCACTCTTGGCTTGTCTCATAGCCAAATCAAATCTTTGTATTTATTTTTTGCATCCTCCCTAGGCCTAATGGCATCCTATGTAATTCATTATCTAGAACACAAAGTAATTGTCTTGTGTTATGCTGTCTGAGAATGTTCGCCAGTATCACAAACCTGCCCATAGGGATTCACACAGCAACACACCCTACATCTTTGTGTTGTTTTTCTTTTCGAGGGAGATTAGAATTGTATCGAGAACTAGACACATAGCTGTTCTTTGATCTGCAGCAATAGTCTACCTACCAACTCTCGCTCCATGGGGTATCCAATCGCTGCTAGACCGTCTTAGTCTGAATTTAATCAAAGGGACGAGATCAGTGAAAATCATCATAAATTAATATTGGGGAAAGTACTCCAATGGGCTTAGATTTGGATCAGTTCTGCTTCACTCCGCTTCCTTCACACCCTTTTACATGTTCCTTTAATTAATGAATCATTTTAATCAAAACACGTCTCACCACCACCACTCATCTCATTCTATCAGATCTTCAAAACATAAACAGCCTTGTTTAAAAAAAAATAAAGGACAAGTCCTTATTGAAGAGCTGCTAAAATGCCTAGATGCCAGGAAAAAGCAAGGGACACATAAGGTAGTGGCCTAGCAGGGAGCTTACAGTTACATAAAAAAAGCTGCTAATGTATTCTGCTGATATCGTTCAGCGCTGAGGTGTCAACGCCTTTTCAAGTGTTAGTGTCCAGAGCCACAGCAAACGATCCCTTAACTTGGGTGAACATGGAGTAAAGGCTAAGTACGCACCAGTGTGGGGCCCCCCGTGTTGAGGGTCAGCAAGTGAGAGAAGGAGGGGGAGAGAGGGAGGGGAGAGAATTTGACTTGGTTAAGCTTTTCTAGAGGATGTACAATGGTTCCAGACACTACCCCACACATCCTGTCTCAGACCTTATCTCCTCCATGGCAGAAGGAGGGAGTGACTGGGCACAGACATTGTGGAGACAACTAATTGGTTAATCACGCCAGCCCTTCACATGGTTTGCAGTAGGTAAAGACACATATTCACATATGAAGACAATGTTCCCTCCTGTCCTCTTCTCTTTCTGATATTCTGCATAGCAACGGGGACGTTATAGACAAGCCTGACTTCTCCCCTCTCTGGGCCACAGGTGACTGAGGCCCATATGAGGGAGGAAGTGCAACTGCAAACACCAGAGTCTGAAGGGATACATTCAAATAACAAGAGTTCAACAGTTTAATCACATAAGCATGTTATGCAGATAAGACATCTTAATGATCTATGTTACCGAGCTAATTCTGATTATCCTCCACATTACCCTTTCAAGGGACGGAGTCTCTTCCTGAGACATCAGAACAGTAACATGATATCTTACTAACATTTGTTGCAGAGTATATGAATTATAAAAATAAATACTCAATGTCGAGTACCTTATTTCTATGTAAGCTTCCTCCGTTGGGAAACTGAGTTTACAACCTTTATTCCTCAAGACATACTTGCACATGTTTAATCCCACAGAATAATACATTGTTGAGGAAAATACAGAAATAAGAAACAGAAATGAGAAACACTCCCTAAGTTACAGGAGAATCAGTGTCTAAACACAGGCCTCATCACAACAGATAGGACAGTCATCTCTCTGAACACGCCCACAGACATAACAGATTGTAGAATTATCTGTGCAGTCTGATTCAATGTCTGGGGATGGTGGATGGGCCGCATCGCCCTCTTCTCTCTAGTCTTCACCCAAGGTGGGAGGGAGTCCTGCCATGGGACTGTTGCATCCTCCGTTGGAGCAGGTCCCGCCGTCATCGGTGTCAGCACGGCCGCAGCGATCAGGCAGGTCACCCCAAGGCGCCCACCAAGATGAGGGGTGTCTCCTCACGGTCCTCCCATGGCCATTTGGTCAGTGACTTCCAGTGTCCTGGGTCCTCCATCCTCAGGGTCTGGTGGGCAGTATGGCACCTTCCTGCAGTGGCTGGCGTGGATCCAAGTAGACCTCTCAGCTACACGAACAGCAGTGGGGGTAATCAGCAACACCTGGTATGGTCCAGTCCACCTCTGCTGGTTCCAATGCCTACGTCTCAGGTCTTTCACCACCACCCAGTCACCTGGTTGCAGTTTGTGCAGGATCCCCACCAGAGGCTGGGGCTGAGCCGCTTTCACCCTGGGGAAAATAGCCTTCAGAACATTAAGAGCAGTACAATAACTGACCATGTCATCGTCACAGCCCATCAGTGTCAACTTGTTCTCTGGGAAAGGGGAATTTGATCATTTTCATTTTTCTACCTGTCAGAATCTCGTGAGGAGCCAGTAGGGCCCTTCAGGGTTCGGATGAGCCGACATAGGCATGGGAATCCGTCTTCCCATGTTGTTAGTCATACAAATCACACATTTTGCACAAAATTGTTCAGCAAACACAGAAAACCCAGGTGCAAACCAAAATGTATTTACAAAATCAACTACCCTCCCCTTTGACACATGGGCTCTACCATGTGACAATGTGTTAGGACTGGTAACGTGTTAGAACGTGTTAGGACTGGTAACCCAGCAGGGCCCAGCTGGAGTTTCTACACCTGATCGTATGTACGAAGTCATTTCCACTTCCTTGATTCAGGTGGACCTACAGAGGATTGTAAGTCAGATATATAAGTAGTTGAGAAAAAGTTAACAGGAAGTGAAACCATCTGTAACACATCTGCTGCTTTGCTGCCAAATCAGCAACTGTGTTGCCCTTGGAGACAGGAGCAAAAGAGTTAGTATGAGCCAAACATTTACATACAGCTATTTCAGAAGGGAGAAGAATAGCTTTCAAAAGGTTATCAAAAAGTTTAAATTGAGAAATTGTTTCCCCAGAGGACATGAGGAACCCATGCTGTTTCCACAGGGTGAAATCTGACCTTGGTTTTGATACCATGTCAATCAGAGGTGTGCAGTCGTGGGGTTCTCCGTCCATGTTCAGCAACAGTGTTGCTGGATTGAGCCTGAGTCAACACAGGAGACATAAAACCATTCTTGTCACACACAAACAGATTGAAAGGGTTTAGAATGTGCACAGGGAGACCGAGACATGGAGAAGTAGTCATGAGTTGTTTCAGTTTTGTCAGGACAGTCATTCATTTTATTTTATGATTCATATCCATCTTGTGACCATAAATGAGATCTGAGAGAGGCTGGACAACCTTGGCCTAGTCAGGCAGCCACGCCCTACAGTACACTGTCATACCAGTCAGTGACATCATGGGTGGTTTGGTAACTGGCTGTGGGACAGAGATAATAGCCTGTACTCTCTCTGGACCCCAGCTGTCTGCCATTGGTATGGTATCATGTCCTAAAATACTTTACAGTTTTTACTTTAGTTTTTATTGATACTTTGTGGTCTCTGCCAGAAAGATCAGAGGTGCTTGAGTGTCAGTTTCACATGCCTGAAGAGTACAGTAACAAGTCATCAACGTACTATAAAACCCTCCAAATGTTGTGCCAATGCAGCTGAAAAGATTGCAGGTGTCTCAGTGTACTTCTTTCCGAGGAACGTGAAAGCAAACCAGAACTGTGACTCTGGTGCAACGGGAATGCTAAAAAAAAAAATGCGTCAGCCAAATCAATAACAGAAAACCAATTAGCTGTGGCTGGGACTGCAGATAACGTAGTTGGATTGGGAACCATAGGGGCAAAGACAGCATTCTTAAACTGGCCTTAATCTTGAACTAAACGGCAATCCCCTGAGGCTTTCCTTACTGACAAGACAGGGGTATCAAGGTGACTCTGGACACAAGACTAACGCTCCGTACTCTAGCAATGAAGCATGTACCGGAGTAATACCAGCAACAGCTTCTTTACTGACTGGATACTGTGCTCTGGAGGGGCACCTGGTATCTGTAGCAGTAACCCCAAGCATTCACCAGTCCCTTCATCCAAACCCCAGTATCCGCCCACTCAACTCTGTCTGATTTTGCCAGGGAAACGTGTGGTGCGCTATCCTCAAACCTGTAGAGCTATTGCTGTGCAGGGGTTAAATTAACCCCTAGAGCACAGAAATCACTGGTACAACACAGACCCTCACACTGTACTGATTCTGATGCCACACTTTCTAAAAGCCATTTGTTATCATATCTCAGGTCTCTTGTCAATGGTGAAAAATGATAGGTGCAATGTAAGTCTGCTTCAGACATGAAACTTCCCTCGTGGCCCCAATGGGTTTTAGCCATTAAGAAAACACGAGCAATACTGGGCACCTCATTATCAACGTCCCATGAATAATACCAGTCACAAAACTCAGACATCAGCATCAATTGCTCCCTCTCCTCCTCATGTATAACAGTGAGCCGTGAGGGGACACACATTACATTAAAACCTAATTTGCACAAGTGGTCCCTGCCCGTTAGATTGACCAGGCAGTGATTAGAGTAGAGTAATTGGTGTTGACATTTTTGCTCACAAATGTAGACAGACAGAAGCATAGCTACATGTTCTCTGAATCTGAGGCCTGAAGCCCCAACAGTTTTGACTGTTTCACTAGACATGGGAGGCTTTTTCATAGCCTTTCAATTAATGGCAGACATAGCAGCCCCAGTGTCAACAAGAAATATTATTGACTCACCATTGACGCAAGCCTCCACAGTTGGCTCAAATCGAGGAAAGGTATGGCTCTGGTTGTTCTACTGGTTCAGATGATTCTCCGTGTTCTTTCCCTGTCCCCTCATCATGTCAATTCTCCTCCTCCTGTTCCTGTCCTGGATTGTACAGGGTCATCTGTGCAGGCGGCCCCGTCTGCCAGGCCACAGGTTGGCCTCTGCCTCGAGGGCCCCCTTGTCGACCCCACTGTTGCTGAGAGGCCCCCGTTTGGGTGTTGGGTGGCGGCTAACATAGCTGTTGTTGAGCAGAGGGTGTCCACGCAGGCCCTCCTCTCCCCCTTCCTCTAGGTTGTGACTCTTTCTGTCCGCTTGTTTGGCTCCTCCTGTGGTCTGAGAGTTGACGTCATCCCCAACACCAGCATGGCCAGTCCAGAGAGGAGTTTGTCCACCGCTGCTGCTAAGGGAGATTCATAAGTGAGGGGAGGCACGGGGGGGGGGGGGGGCATTAGAGTGTCTAGTTTGATCCCGGAGTCACCTCTTCACTGTTGAGACTGGTGTTTTGCATGTAGTATTTAATGAAGCTGCCAGTTGAAGACTTGTACTTGTCCTCTTGCTCAGTTGTGCACCGGGGCCTCCCACTCTTTCTATTCTGGTTAGAGCCAGTTTGCGCTGTTCTGTGAAGGGAGTAGTACACAGCGTCGTACGAGATCTTCAGTTTCTTGGCAATTTCTCGCATGGAATAGCCTTCATTTCTCAGAACAAGAATAGACTGATTAGTTTCAGAAGAAAGTTCTTTGTTTCTGGCCATTTTGAGTCTGTAATTGAACCCACAAATGCTGATGCCCCAGATACTCAACTAGTTTAAAGACCAGTTTTATTGCTTCTTTTATCAGGACAACAGTTTTCAGCAGCACTAACTGCAAAAGGGTTTTCTAATGATCAATTAGCCTTTTAAAATGATAAACTTGGATTAGCTAACACAACGTGCCATTGGAACACGGGAGTGATGGTTGCTGATAATGGGCCTCTGTAGGCCTATGTAGATATTCCATAATACAATCTGCTGTTTCCAGCTACAATAGTCATTTACAACATTAACAATGTCTACACTGTACAGTGGCTTGCAAAAGTATTCACCCCCTTGGCATTTTTCCCAATGTTGTTGCCTTACAACCTGGAATTAAAACAGATGTTTGGGGGGGGTTTGTATCATTTGATTTACACAACATGCCTACCATTTTGAAGATGCAAAATATTTTTTATTGTGAAACAAACAAGAAATAAGACAAAAAAAAACAGAAAACTTGAGGGTGCATAACTATTCAACCCCCCCAAAGTAAAAACTTTACAGAGCCACAATTTGCAGCAATTACAGCTGCAAGTCCCTTGGGGTAATGCTCTTTAAGCTTGGCACATCTAGCCCCTGAGATTTTTGCCCATTCGTTAAGGCAAAACTACTCCAGCTCCTTCAAGTTGGATGGGTTCCGCTGGTATACAGCAATCTTTAAGTCATACCACAGATTCTCAATTGGATTGAGATCTCGGCTTTGACTAGGCCATTCCAAAACATTTAAATGTTTCCCTTTAAACCACTCGAGTGTTGCTTTAGCAGTATACTTAGGGTCATTGTCCTGCTGGAAGGTGAACCTCTGTCCCAGTCTCAAATCTCTGGAAGACTGAAACATGTTTCCCTCAAAAATGTCCCTGTATTTAGCACCATCCATCATTCCTTAAATTCTGACCAGTTTCCCAGTCCCTGCCAATGAAAAACATCCCCACAGCATAATGCTGCCACCACCATGCTTCACTGTGGGGATGGTGTTCTCGAGGTGATGAGAGGTGTTGGGTTTGCGCCAGACATAGCGTTTGGCCAAAATGCTTAATTTTAGTCTCATCTGACCAGAGTACCTTCTTCCATATGTTTGGGGAGTCTCCCACATGCCTTTTGGGGAACACCAAATGTGTTTGCTTATTTTTTTCTGGCCAGTCCTCCGTAAAGCCCAGCTCTGTGGAGTGTACGGCTTAAAGTGGTCGCATGGACAGATACTCCAATCTCTGCTGTGGAGCTTTGCAGCTCCTTCAGGGTTATCTTGGCCTCCTCTCTGATTAATGCCCTCCTTGCCTGGTCTGTGAGTTTTTGTGGGCGGCCCTCTCTTGGCAGGTTTGTTGTGGTGCCATATTCTTTCCATGTTTAAATAATGGATTTATTGGAGCTCTGTGGGATGTTCAAAGTTTAGGATATTTTTTTATAACCCAACCCTGATCATTACTTCTCCACAACTTTGTCCCTGACCTGTTTCTTGGTCTTCATGGTGCCGCTTGCTTGGTGGTGTTGCAGACTCTGAGGCCTTTCAGAACAGGTGTATACATACTGAGATAATGTGACAGATCATGTGACACTTAGATTGCACACAGGTGGACTTTATTTAACTAATTATGTGACTTCTGAAGGTAATTGGTTGCACCAGATCTTATTCAGGGGTTTCACAGCAAAGGGGGTGAATACATATGCATGCACCACATTTCCGTTTTTTATGTTTTATAATTTTTTTAAACAAGTCATTTTTTTTCATTTCACTTCACCAATTTGGACTATTTTGTGTATGTCCATTACATGAAGTCCAAATAATAATCCGTTTAAATTACAGGTTGAAATCCAACAAAATAGGAAAAAAGCCAAGGGGAATGAATACTTTTGCAAGGCACTGTATTTCTGATCAATTTGATGTTATTTTAATGGACAAAATATGTGCTTTTCTTTCAAAAACAAGGACATTTCTAAGTGACCCCAAACTTTTGAACTGTAGTGTATATATTTTTAACAATGTGCGGGATGTGGTATCCACTCGGCTCACTTCCTCTCAGATCTTAGGTGGGTCCATCTGCTTCGTTCATGGACTGTGGTCTCCCTGAGATCCCAAGTTTGAGGGATCCCTCATGCACTATTTATCCAGGTCATCAGGAGCGGTCACCAAGCGGTCACCACATCCCATCCTCGTTGCCAAATGTGGTGGTTATTTCTTTATTATCAAATGACGAGAGACAAACTTATCACACAAGTCAGAGTTATACTTAACTTCTTGGGGCTATGTGGGACGTTAGCGTGCCCCCCGTGGCGCACCCTATCAACAGCAGGTGCATTTCAAGAGCGGCAAATTTGAAACCAAATAAATGTCAAAATTCAGATTTCTCAAACATACAACTAACTTACAGCCTTTGAAAGATAAACATCTCCTTAATCTAACCACGTTTTCCGATTTCAAAAAGGTTTTACGGGGAAAGCATAAAGTTAGGTTATGTTAGGAGAGTACATTGACAATAGTCAATGTGTGTACTGTATTGTCAATTCAAAGACAGGCGTCACCAAAACCATAAAATCAGCTAAAATTATGCACTAACCTTTTACAATCTCCATCAGATGACACTCCTAGGACATTATGTTAGACAATGCATGCATTTTTAGTTCTATCAAGTTCATATTTATATCTAAAAACAGCGTTTTACTATGGCGTTGATGTTCAGGAAATCGTTTCCCTCCAATACCGGCAGTCAAGTCATGACAACAAAATAATTAATTAATATTAGAAAACATTGGTAAAATATTATATTGTCATTCAAAGAATTATAGATTTACATCTCTTGAACGCAATGGACTTGCCAGATTTAAAATTAACCTTACTGGGAAATCACACTTTGCAATAATCTGAGCACTGCGCCAGAAAAATACGCATTGCGATACAGACTAACCGCCATGTTGGAGAGATCTAAAATCGAAAATACTATGTAAATAATCCATTACCTTTGATTCTCTTCATCAGATGTCACTTCCAAAGAGTCCCAGGTCCATAACGAATGTAGTTTTGTTCAAAAAAGCTCATCATTTATGTCCAAAAACCTCCGTGTTGTAGCACATGATCTAAGCCAGCCGGACTTCACTTCACTTCAAGAACGGAAAAAATATATTTCCGTTCGTTCAAACATGTCAAACGTTGTATCGCATAAATCATTAGGGCCTTTTTTAACCAGAACATGAATAAAATTCAAGGCGGACCATTGGGTTCTCTTTTAAAACGTTTCGGAATGAGAGTACCCACCATCAACTCGCGCGCCAGGTGAGTAATGGGCCATCACGTTCCATGACTCTTATTCGGTCAGATCTCAGAGTAGAATACTCAAAACACTTTGTAAAGGCTGGGGACATCTTGTGGAAGCAATAGGAAGTGCCAGAATATTCCTAACCCCCTTTGTTTTTCAATGGCATAGGCTCAAAGTCAATTCAACACATCAGGTATCCACTTCCTGTCAGAATCTGTCTCAGGGTTTTGCCTGCCAAATGAGTTCTGTTATACTCACAGACACCATTCAAACAGTTTTTGAAACTTTAGGGTGTTTTCTATCCAAACCTGAACAATAATATGCATATTCTAGCTTCTGAGTTGGTGTAATAGGCAGTTAAAAATGGGCACATATTTTTTCAAAAATTCTCAATACTGCCCCCTATACCCTAACAGGTTAAACTAAATCTTTATTCACTTATTAATAAGGAAAGCAGGTCACAATACACACACAAGTGAATGATGTGAGTGCTCTGCAATAACGAGGCTGGTCAACTCAACACTCTTGACTGTTGGGTTGAGAGCCTCAACACAAAGAATACAAAGATATTTTATAGCAAAGATACAAGTCTACATGACAAACAACAGATGTATGGAATGGGTCACAAGGTGAGACTTGATATATAAGAAAGGAGTATCCCCCAGCCAAATAGCATTTGCTTTGAAGACTGTTCTTATTGTACAGAGTTTGGCCCCTAAGACAAGGCTCTTATCTCATTCCTGGTACCTCACAGTACAGAAACACCAACTCATTCTATTGCATAAATCAATTGTCAGCTCCAGATACCCCTATCTTAACATCTTACATCTAGACGTTCCGCTAGCGGAACACCTGTTCCAATATCCAATGATGGGCGTGGCGCGAAATACAAAGTCCTCGAAAATCCGAAAACTTCCATTTTTCAAACATATGACTATTTTACACCATTTTAAAGACAAGACTCTCCTTTATCTAACCACACTGTCCGATTTCAAAAAGGCTTTACAGCGAAAGCAAAACATTAGATTATGTCAGCAGAGTACCCAGCCAGAAATAATCAGACACCCATTTTTCAAGCTAGCATATAATGTCACAAAGAACAAAACCACAGCTAAATGCAGCACTAACCTTTGATGATCTTCATCAGCTGACACTCCTAGGACATTATGTTATACAATACATGCATGTTTTGTTCAATCAAGTTCATATTTATATCAAAAAACAGCTTTTTACATTAGCATGTGACGTTCAGAACTAGCATACCCACTGAAACTTCCGGTGAATTTACTAAATTACTCACGATAAACGTTCACAAAAAACATAATTATTTTAAGAATTATAGATACAGAACTCCTTCATGCAATCGCTATGTCCGATTTTAAAATAGCTTTTCGGTGAAAGCACATTTTGCAATATTCTGAGTAGATAGCTCGCCATCACGGGCTAGCTATTTTGACACCCACCAAGTTTAGCCCTCACCAAACTCAGATTTACTATAAGAAAAATTGGATTACCTTTGCTGTTCTTCATCAGAATGCACTCCCGGGACTTCTACTTCAATAACAAATGTTGGTTTGGTTCCAAATAATCCATAGTTATATCCAAATAGCGGCGTTTTGTTGTGCGTTCAAGACACTATCCGAAGGGTGACGAAGGGTGACGCGCCCGACGCGTTTCGTGACAAAAAATTCAAAATATTCCATTACCGTACTTCGAAGCATGTCAACCGCTGTTTAAAATCAATTTTTATGCAATTTTTCTCGTAAAAAAGCGATAATATTCCAACCGGGAGTCGTTGTTTTTGTTCAAAGACTGAAAATAAAAACATGGTGTCGGCTCGTGCACGCGCCTCCAGTCTCATTGTTCTCAGATCGACCACTATCCAAATGCGCTACTGTTTTTCAGCCAGACAGCAGAGTCATCATTCATCGTTCTGCCGCCTTCTGAGAGCCTATGGGAGCCGTAGGAAGTGTCACGTTACAGCAGAGATCCTCAGTTTTCAATAAAGAGAGTGTAGAAGGCCAAGAAATGGTCAGAGAGGGCACTTCCTGTAAGGAATCTTCTCAGGTTTTGACCTGCCAAATGAGTTCTGTTATACTCACAGACACCATTCAAACAGTTTTAGAAACTTTGGAGTGTTTTCTATCCAAAGCTAATAATTCTATGCATATTATAGTTTCTGGGCAGGAGTAATAATCAGATTAAATCGGGTACGTTTTTTATCCGGCCGTGAAAATACTGCCCCCTTTCCATAACAGGTTTTAAGCAAAACCCATGTCCTTGACCATACACCTAGACTAGCTGCAGGGATCTGGAGTAGAACCCATCCCTTTGCAAAAACACAGCCTTACTAATGTTTTACTGTTTGTTAAGTATATATAATTGTTAACTATTATTATTAAACAAATCAGATAAATACATGATTTGCCTCTCACAGAGCTCAATGAGGGGAGTGAGCCTCTGGGTCATGCACTATCCCAGGATAGGTGTAACATCAGAGATGATGTACAATGGTTCCAGACACTACCCCACACATCATGTCTCAGGCCTTATCTCTCCCAAGGTCGAAGGAGGGAGTGACTGGCGCACAGACATTGTGGAGACAAGTAATTGGTTCCCCATTAATCACGCCATCCCTTCACATGGTTTGCAGTAGGTAAAGACACATATTCACATACAAAGACAATGTTCCCTCTTGTCCTCTTCTCTTTCTGATATTCTGCATAGCAACAGGGACGTTATAGACAAGCCTGACTTCTCCCCTCTCTAGGCCCCAGGTGACTGAGGCCCATATGAGGGAGGAAGTGCAACTGCAAACACCAGAGTCCGAAGGGATACATTCTAATAACAAGAGTTCAACAGTTCAATCATATAAGCATGTTATGCAGATAAGACATCTTAATGATCTATGTTACCGAGCTAATTCTGATTCTTCCGCCACACACACTTGCTGACAGAGTGAGGGTTGGAGGTAATTAGTGCTCCTCCGTATATAAGCCCTGGAGTCCAAGCCTTAATCTCCATTGATTTCACCACTATCTATTTTACACACAGCAATTTGTTACAATCTCATTCCTGGCCCTTTTTGATTGACGGGGAAGCTCAATTGCCTCTCCATCAATTCCTGCTTTGGCTCCTCCTCCATCGTTGTTTTCCCTCAGCTGATGACGATGCTCCCAAACTGGCTTGGTAATACACAAGCTGATGAAGGCTATGATTCAAACAATGGCACTGTTCCAATACTCCAGAAACACATCCGTCCTTCCTACCCACTTTGAGATAATCACAGATATGAATTGGTGCAAGTAATAGGATGGTTACATTTTACTTTTTTTTTTACATTTTAGTCATTTAGCAGACGCTCTTATCCAGAGCGACTTACAGTAGTGGTTACCATGCTTACAGCTATCAAATCAATTTTAGACCTGTGATTACCTCAACAAAACAAGGAAGGACAGATGCATTTTGAACAGGGCCAATATGTGGTGCCTGTCTGGGGAGGAAATGTGTTGGGAGATTGATTTCATTTGTCTTTCTCACTGGGTAGTAGTGATGTGGAAAATGTACCATCCTTAGAAATCGACAGATAGATATATTATTTATTTAGTAGTCTTCTATAATTTATCCTCCCATCTGATTGTTTACTGCGATCCGTTCATTTGAAATAAAAGATGCCTGTGATCTTCCTTGTCTCCCCATATGATGTTTTCTTGAAAAGCGACAAAAATGAAGTAGGTTTTAGAAATGAGAGTGAGTGTATGAGCTCAGCAGACAAACAAGCATCACCTCGTCAATAAATAGTATGACTGGATGTGATTCTACGATTCAATGTTATGTTGGGTTTTTTTCATTCAACTTTTTCACTCCGGACGTTTTATCTGGACGTGGTTCGTCAAGACCTCCACCAGCCGAAGCTAAGTAGTAACATTAACATGATGCCTTCTAATTGCAGTCGTTGTACTCATAATATACAAGAGAACGATCGCCTTATGGCGAGGATAGCTGTGCTGCAAGCCCAGCTTCAGACGCAATCGTTAGGCAAGGGTCATTTCAGTGTAGGAAAGGATGAAGCAGCGTCTGTGCCACCAGTAAGTACAGATAGTAACGTTAGTATAAATCCCCTCGCACGGTCCCCGCAGCCGGACAACTTTCTCATGGCTTCTGGAGGGAAATGCTGTAGGAATGCTCAACCGGTGTCGCTTATTCAGCCGACAGAAACTTTCAGCCGGTTCTCCCCATTAAGCAGCGAGTCGGAGTCAGAGGCCGAGCCTTCTCTGGTCTCTGCTCCTCCCGTTACGGGGTCTGAGACGCCGAAGCCTCTCACCATTAGCTCTGACAAATTGAAAACCCTAGTCATTGGCGACTCCATTACCCGCAGTATTAGACTTAAAACTAATCATCCAGCGATCATACACTGTTTACCAGGGGGCAGGGCTACCGACGTTAAGGCTAATCTGAAGATGGTGCTGGCTAAAGCTAAAACTGGCGAGTGTAGAGAGTATAGAGATATTGTTATCCACGTCGGCACCAACGATGTTAGGATGAAACAGTCAGAAGTCACCAAGCGCAACATAGTTCAGCGTGTAAATCAGCTAGAAAGATGTGTCGGCATCGAGTAATTGTCTCTGGCCCCCTCCCAGTTAGGGGGAGTGATGAGCTCTACAGCAGAGTCTCACAACTCAATCGCTGGTTGAAAACTGTTTTCTGCCCCTCCCAAAAGATAGAATTTGTAGATAATTGGCCCTATTTCTGGGACTCACCCACAAACAGGACCAAGCCTGGCCTGTCGAGGAGTGACAGACTCCATCCTAGCTGGAGGGGTGCTCTCATCTTATCTACGAACATAGACAGGGCTCTAACTCCCCTAGCTCCACAATGAAATAGGGTGCAGGCCAGGCAGCAGGCTGTTAGCCAGCCTGCCAGCTTAGTGGAGTCTGCCACTAGCACAGTCAGTGTAGTCAGCTGAGCTATCCCCATTGAGACAGTGTCTGTGCCTCGATCTAGGTTGGACAAAACTAAACATGGCGGTGTTCGCCTCAGCAATCTCACTAGAATAAAGACCTCCTCCATTCCTGCCATTATTGAAAGAGATCGTGATACCTCACATCTCAAAATAGGGTTACTTAATGTTAGATCCCTCACTTCCAAGGCAGTTATAGTCAATGAACTAATCACTGATCCTGACTAGCCTGTCCAACTGTGGCTCAGTTGGTAGAGCATGGTGTTTGCAATGGTGTTTGCAATGCCAGGGTTGTGGGTTCGATTCCCACGGGGGGCCAGTACGGGAAAAAAAATAATTTATGAAATTAATTGAAATGTATGCATTCACTACTGTAAGTCGCTCTGGATAAGAGTGTCTGCTAAATGACTAAAATGTAAATGTAAAATAATCTTGATGTGATTGGCCTGACTGAAACATGGCTTAAGCCTGATGAATTTAGTGTGTAAAATGAGGCCTCACCTCCTGGTTACACTAGTGACCATATCCCCCGCGCATCCCACAGAGGTGTTGCTAACATTTACAATAGCAAATTTCAATTTACACAAAAAAACAAGTTTTTGTCTTTTGAGCTTCTAGTCATGAAATCTATGCAGCCTACTCAATCACTTTTTATAGCTACTGTTTACAGGCCTCCTGGGCCATATACAGCGTTCCTCACTGAGTTCCCTGAATTCCTATCAGACCTTGCAGTCATAGCAGATAATATTCAAATTTTTGGTGACATTAATATTCACATGGAAAAGTCTACAGACCCACTCCAAAAGGCTTTCGGAGCCATCATCGACTCAGTGGGTTTTGTCCAACATGTCTCCGGACCTACTCACTGCCACAGTCATACTCTGGACCTAGTTTTGTCCCATGGAATAAATGTTTTGATTCTTAAATATTTTTCCTCATAATCCTGGACTATCGGACCACCATTTTGTTACGTTTGCAATCGCAACAAATAATCTGCTCAGACCCCAACCAAGGAGCATCAAAAGTCGCGCTATAAATTCTCAGACAACCCAAAGATTCCTTGACGCCCTTCCAGACTCCCTCTGCCTACCCAAGGACATCAGAGGACAAAAATCAGTTAACCACCTAACTGAGGAACTCAATTTAACCTTGCGCATTACCCTAGATGCAGTTGCACCCCTAAAAACAAAAAACTTTTGTTATAAGAAACTAGCTCCCTGGTATACAGAAAATACCCGAGCTCTGAAGCAAGCTTCCAGAAAATTGGAACGGAAATGGCGCCACACCAAACTGGAAGTCTTCCGACTAGCTTGGAAAGACAGTACCGTGCAGTATCGAAGAGCCCTCATTGCTGCTCGATCATCCTATTTTTCCAACTCAATTGAGGAAAATAAGAACAAACCAAAATGTATTTTTGATACTGTCACAAAACTAACTAAAAAGCAGCATTCCCCAAGAGAGGATGGCTTTCACTTCAGCAGTAATAAATTCATGAACTTCTTTGAGGAAAAGATCATGATCATTAGAAAGCAAATTATGGACTCCTCTTTAAATCTGTGTATTCCTCCAAAGCTTAGTTGTCCTGAGTCTGCACAACTCTGCCAGGACCTAGGATCAAGGGAGACACTCAAGTGTTTTAGTACTATATCTCTTGACACAATGATGAAAATAATCATGGCCTCTAAACCTTCAAGCTGCATACTGGACCCTATTCCAACTAAACTACTGAAAGAGCTGCTTCCTGTGCTTGGCCCTCCTATGTTGAACATAATAAATGGCTCGCTATCCACCGGATGTGTACCAAACTCACTAAAAGTGGCAGTAATAAAGCCTCTCTTGAAAAAGCCAAACCTTGACACAGAAAACATAAAAAACTATCGGCCTATGGCGAAGCCCCAAAATTGCCCTTGCTGGAAGCCTGTGTTTCAGACATAAGGAAGTGGATGGCTGCAAACGTTCTACTTTTAAACTCGGACAAAACAGAGATGCTTGTTCTAGGTCCCAAGAAACAAAGAGATCTTCTGTTGAATCTGACAATTAATCTTGATGGTGGTACAGTTGTCTCAAATAAAACTAAGGACCTCGGCGTTACTCTGGACCCTGTTATAATATCCACCCGGCACAGCCAGAAGAGGACTGGCCACCCCTCATAGCCTGGTTCCTCTCTAGGTTTCTTCCTAGGTTTTTGGCTAGGGACAATTAGGAGGCCTGCGTCTTGTGACCGTAGCGTACATGTAGGTATGTACGGCAGGACCAAATCGGAAAGATAGGTAGGAGCAAGCCCATGTAATGCTTTGTAGGTTAGCAGTAAAACCTTGAAATCAGCCCTTGCCTTAACAGGAAGCCAGTGTAGGGAGGCTAGCACTGGAGTAATAACAACAGATGGACTACAACTAATAACAACAGATGGACTACAACTAATAACAACAGATGGACTTCAACTAATAACAACAGATGGACTTCAACTAATAACAACAGATGGACTTCAACTAATAACAACAGATGGACTTCAACTAATAACAGATGGACTACAACTAATAACAACAGATGGACTACAACTAATAACAGATGGACTACAACTAATCACAACAGATGGACTACAACTAATAACAGATGGACTACAACTAATAACAACAGATGGACTACAACTAATAACAACAGGGGATAACTTTATGACATCAGATCACGTCTGTGCTCCTACCTGAGGCTTACCAAGGATTCCCTTTTCATAAGATCCTTCTCTCTGTACAGTAGAAACACATGTCAAACACACTATATATATATATATATATATATATATATACATACATACATACATACATACATACATACATACATACATACATACATACATACATACACACACACACACACACACACTAAAATAAAAGACAGTCATTTCTATCTATGTATCCTACCTTTTAGTTCACACTCCAACAACACATTTTACACAATAGTTATGACAGAACAGATATTTTTGATGAGGTTGCTTGAATAACCTTTTGTACACAACTACCGTTGTGGCCATGTTTTGTTCCCCGAGCCACTTAGTTATCACTTTTGCCTTATGGCAAGGTGCTCCATCATGCTGGAAAAGGCATTGTTCGTCACCAGACTGTTCCTGGATGGTTGGGAGAAGTTGCTCTCGGAGAATGTGTTGGTACCATTCTTTATTTATGGCTGTGTTCTTAGGCAAAATTGTGAGTGAGCCCACTCCCTTGGCTGAGAAGCAACCCCACACATGAATGGTCTCAGGATGCTTTACTGTTGGCATGACACAGGACTAATGGTAGCGCTCACCTTGTCTTCTCCGGACAAGCTTTTTTCCGGATGCCCCAAACAATCGGAAAGGGGATTCATCAGAGAAAATGACTGTACCCCAGTCCTCAGCAGTCCAATCCCTGTACCTTTTGCAGAAAATCAGTCTGTCCCTGATGTTTTTCCTGGAGAGAAGTGGCTTCTTTGCTGCCCTTCTTGACACCAGGCCATCCTCCAAAAGTCTTCGCCTCACTGTGCGTGCAGATGCACTCTCCCCATTTCCCTCCCTCTCCCTATCGCCCTCCCTCTCCCCATCTCCCTCCATCTCCCCCTCTCTCCCCCCATCTCCCTCCCTCTCCCCATATCTCCCTCCCTCTCCCCATCTCCCTCCCTCTCTCTCCCCATCTCCCCCCACATCTCCCCATCTCCCTCCCTCTCCCCATATCCCTCCCTCTCCCCATCTGCTACCCTTTCCCACCCTCTCTCCATCTCCCTCCTTCTCTATCCCTATCTCTATCCCCATCTCCCTCCCTCCCTCCCTCTCTATCCCTATCTCTATCCCCATCTCCCTCCCCATCTCCCTCTCTCTCCATCTCCATATCTCCCCATATCACTCCCTCTCCCCATCTCCCTTCCTCCCTCCCTCTTCCTCCCTCTCTCTCCCCATATTCCTCCCTCTCCCCATCTGCCACCCTTTCCCTCCCTCTCCCCATCTCCCTCCCTCTCCCCATTTCACTCCCTCTCTCTCCACATCTCCCCCCTCTCCCCATATCTCCCTCCCTCCCTCCCTCTCTATCCCTATCTCTATCCCCGTCTCCCCCCCTCCCTCCCTCTCCCCATATTCCTCCCTCTCCCCATCTCACTCCCTCTCTCTCCCCATCACCCCCCTCTCCCTCTACCCATATCTCCCCCCTCCCTCCCTCTCCCCATATTCCTCCCTCTCCCCATCTGCCACCCTTTCCCACCCTCTCCCCATCTCCCTCCCTCTCCCCATTTCCCTCCCTCTCCCCATTTCCCTCTCCATCGTCCCATTTCCCTCTCCCCATCTCCCTCCATCTCCCCATCTCACTCCCTCAATCTCCCTCCCTCTCCCCATCCCCATCTCACTCCCACTCCCTCTCCCCATATCTCTCTCCATCTCCTTCCCTGTCCTTCTCCCCATCTCCCTCCCTCCCTCTCCCCCTGTCTCCCTCCATCTCCCCATCAGACCACATTATTTTATTTCTCATGTTCTGAGAGTCCTTTAGGTGCCTTTTGGCAAACTCCAAGCGAGCTGTCATGTGCCTTTTACTGAGGAATGGCTTCCATCTGGCCACTCTATCATAAAGGCCTGATTGGTGGAGTGCCGCAGAGGTGGTTGTCCTTCTGGAAGGTTCTCCCATCTCCACAGAGGAACTCTGGAGCTCTGTCAGCGTGACCATCGAGTTCTTGGTCGCATCCCTGACCAAGGCCCTTGCTCAGTTTGGCTGGGCGGCCAGCTCTAGGGAGAGTCTTGATGGTTCCAAACTTCTTCCACTTAAGAATGATGGAGGCCACTGTGTTCTTGGGGACCTTCAATGCTGCAGACATTTTTTGGTACCCTTCCCCAGATCGGTGCCTCGACACAATCCTGTCTTGGAGCTCTACAGACAATTCCTTCAACCTCATGGCTTGGTTTTTGCTCTGACATGCACTGTCAACTGTGAGACCTTATATAGACGGGTGTGTGCCTTTCCAAATCATGTCCAATCAATTGAATTTACCACAGGTGGACTCCAATCAAGTTGTAGAAACATCTCAAGGATGATCAATGGAAACAGGATGCACATGAGCTCAATTTCGAGTCTCATAGCAAAGGGTCTGAATACTTATGTAAGTAAGCTATTTCTGTTTGAATATTTTTAATACATTTGCTAATATTCTATAAGCTTGTTTTCACTTTGTCATTTTGGGGTATTGTGTGTAAATTGATGAGGATTTAATTTTTGTTTTAATCCATTTCAGAATGAGGCTGTAACGTAACAAAATGTGGAAAAAGTGAAGGGGTCTTAATACTTCCTGAAAGCACTGTATCTTACCAAGGATCCAAAAGACTTCCCCACACTTCAGTCTAATTTGTTGTGTTGATTCTGACTGATGGTTGTTGATGAGTGCTGTGTCTGTGACCTCCAGTGAGCCAAGCTGTGGCGTGAACGAGTTCACGGTGTATCCCCCCTGGCCCTGTCTGGAGCCCCGGAGCCTGGGAACCAGAGGAGGGGCCATGGGATCATCCTATCTGCCTGAATATCTGCATTCCTACCTGGGGAAAGGACATGAACACAGCAGCACCTCCAGGACAAATACTTCCTCTGACTGAAACACTAAAGCCACGGATTTGGAGCAAGCGCATCCAATTAACCCCCGAGACGGACCTGAGGATGATACCACGGAGATCGACTCGTACATGCCTATCAAAGCTGAAAGCCCATTGTGCCGTCCCCAATGGCACCATCTCTCTACATAATGCACTACTGTGGGGCCTGGTGAAAAGTAGTGCACTATATAGGGAATATGGTGCCATTTGAGACGCAACCCATCTACGAAGAATGTGGAAGGGGAGATAAAGCTTTTCACCACTCTCAAAGCCTTATTGTACAACATTCTTCTTTCCACAGCTATTTCGAAATACACCACAACAATTACTCTTGGAGGATTAGATTTCTGCTCGATTTCTGTCTATCGCATGTGATATATGTTATGGTGACTCCCGTATAGATCATTCTCAGCCTCTGTATGAGTACATTAGAATGCTGCATCAGCAGTCATACTATACAAATATTCCCATTCTCCCTCCCATCACCCACCTCTACAGTCCCATCACCCACCTCTACAGTCCCATCACCCAGATCTAGAGTCCCATTCCCTCTCCCATCACCCAGATCTACAGAGTCCCATTCCCTCTCCCATCACCCACCTCTACAGAGTCCCATTCCCTCTCCCATCACCCACCTCTACAGAGTCCCATTCCCTCTCCCATCACCCACCTCTACAGAGTCCCATTCCCTCTCCCATCACCCACCTGCCTCTACGATCGTTCATGGCTCAAAGGTCAAAGCTGTCGAATCAATTGTGGAGGGAGAACGGTCCTGAAACTGTCAGTCTGGTTATGTGTTTGATATTCATCATAGGTTTGATGTACCCTACAGACACAAGCGAGGAGGATTTTTCACACCAGAAGCGCACACGATCCCACTATTGAAATAAGGTGACAGTTTGAGAGGAATAGGTGAGCCATTCTTTTTTTCCCGTAATGAAATGAATATGCAGACTACGCAGTCGAGCGAGGAAAAGGAAGGATGTCCTCCTGAGTCATCCTTGTAAATAGATTGAGGGGGACTTTTTAATACTAGCAACTGTACGATTGTGTGTAACCATAACTACCAACCATGTCGAATAGATGGAGCGGAAATATACTGGAGATAACTGATGATGTGACTATACAGTCACGTGTACTGTGCATAGCAAATGGTCCACTATACAGTCACGTGTACTGTGCATAGCAAATGGTCCACTATACAGTCACGTGTACTGTGCATAGCAAATGGTCCACTATACAGTCACGTGTACTGTGGATAGCAAATGGTCCACTATACAGTCACGTGTACTGTGCATAGCAAATGGTCCACTATACAGTCACGTGTACTGTGCATAGCAAATGGTCCACTATACAGTCACGTGTACTGTGCATAGCAAATGGTCCACTATACAGTCACGTGTACTGTGCATAGCAAATGGTCCACTATACAGTCACGTGTACTGTGCATAGCAAATGGTCCACTATACAGTCACGTGTACTGTGCATAGCAAATGGTCCACTATACAGTCACGTGTACTGTGCATAGCAAATGGTCCACTATAGAGTCACGTGTACTGTGCATAGCAAATGGTCCACTATACAGTCACGTGTACTGTGCATAGCAAATGGTCCACTATACAGTCACGTGTACTGTGCATAGCAAATGGGTGACTGTTGCCATTGATAGGATTCTCCCCTACAGTATACCTTAATGATTCACCCGCATTCCCAAACAAACTTACATCAGATGTCAAATGACACACTCAAACTTGATTAAAAACCCCGGGAGATTAATTGTAATACTTTCAAAATGTTAATCTGGCAAAAAAAAAACAGCAAACAAGTGACATTTCCCATGTGTCACACATCAGGCTTAGCAGTAGGGTCTCTACCCATGAGAATAGCTGCCAATAACATGCCTACTTGAATCTTAATTCAACACGATAAGACACAGCATCAACATACAGAGTAGCATTACATATACAATCCTTAGTTTGTTTCATGACATAAACGACAGACCCACCACTTGGTTCGGTATAAAGCAGAGAAATTGGGCTGGGGAATTGAAACTACTCTCACATTTATAGATGGAGCTAATCAATGGAGTACCTTATATTTTGGGGTATGATAGGGGAAGAAACATTTCTAAGCCCATGAGGCATTAACCTATATTCTTCTAGAAGCAATGGGTATAAATCATTAATATCCCAGATTGTGCCTTTAAAACTGTCACTCCATCCAAACTAGAAAAGGGCAATTCTCCATGGGCCAATTACAATGTGCTGCAGTAACCTTTCTGGGTCACAGCTCATAGATATCCTGTTCCTTTTCTTTAAAGGGACACTGGGCTTTAGATTTTATGTTTTCCCCACTCCCAGCAGCTTCATTCATTTGAGTGGTAAATCAGACTTGGAGCCCATTAAAACAGTGTCCGGGAACTAGGGGGAGAGAAACACACCAGGGACCTCTTTAAAGGAAGTAGGCACCAGCTGGCTTCTTCTCTTGTTTTTCTGTTTTTCATTGTTGGGTTCTAACTAGAAATATACTTATTCCTGTCACTATATAAAGAACTTGTTGATTACTTTTTTTTTATTAAAAGAATGTTATTTAACCTTTATTTAACTAGGCAAGTCAGTTATGTTACACATATGATAACTGTTTATGTTCTGTGTCAATGAAGGTTCAGTAAGGAATGTGTATGGAAAGTTACTAAGGGAGACGAAGGGCAACAGTTAGTCTCTGATAAGGCAGGCCAGCAGCGGAACTACGGAGGGGCGAGGAATTCAACAGTCTAGTTAGTCTCTGATAAGGCAGGCCAGCAGCGGAACTACGGAGGGGCGAGGAATTCAACAGTCTAGTTAGTCTCTGATAAGGCAGGCCAGCAGCGGAACTACGGAGGGGCGAGGAATTTGGCTTGAGGTCAAGTCAACAGATGTAGTGAGAAGAAACCTCTGGGAGGGGGGCCAGAGGGACCCACCCCAAAGACCCTCCTACTACAGTCCTATCTCACACACACACACTTCCAAGCCCACGAAAGTTCTAGAATCAGGAAGGGCCATAACTACACCAGTGAGAGGAGCCAATTAAGTTCCTGCCTAGCAACAGAGATGTATTGGCTGTCTAGATGTGTAGGGAATTGACCGTGCCTAGTAGGAGGTTATAAATAAACACTACTGTTCAAAAGTTAAGGGGTCACTTAGAAATGTCCTTGTTTTTTAAAGAAAAGCATATTTTTTGTTCATTAAAATAACATCAAATTGATCAGAAATACAGTGTAGACATTGTTAATGCTGTAAATGACTATTGTAGCTGGAAACAGCAGATTTTTTTATGGAATATCTACATAGGCGTACAGAGGCCCATTATCAGCAACCATCACTCCTGTGTTCCAACGGCACGTTGTGTTAGCTAATCCAAGTTTATAATTTTAAAAGGCTAATTAATCATTAGAAAACCCTTTTGCAATTATGTTATTAACTCCGCCAGAGTCTCTCTTTGGGTCACTCTGCCGGTCCCAAGCCAGGATAAAGGAGGAGGGTTGGAATTGTGACATAAAAAAAAACAAGAATCGACAAGTTCATTTGTAGTTCTAAACATATTTAGAGTGTTTTTTACTCACTTTTTGTCTCCCACGAAGTTATTCCTCTCTCCGACAGCGTCCATCACAATTACATGCACAATTATGCAAATTTAGTGATGATGTCATTTGGCAACTTCTAGCGATGACGTCCTTGTCGATTGTAGACGCATCTGCACCACCCTTCAGGTGAGCAAGACATCTGTCTGGCCAACTCCACTCCTGGACTTCACTTGGCAAATATTATAATGCGTTAATATTGTAACTTACCTCTGTGCTGCTGGGGGTTGTTTCTAAATTATGACTCAACATTCCTACCTATTTATAAAAATGTATCATCTGTGGCACTAGAGATGAGATCAGATATCCAATTTCGACAACTGCACCCCCGAGTCAATCAATCTTTATTTGGTCAGATCACCTTCACATCCCATAATAAACATAACCACAGAGTGTGGCGGGTCATTGTTTACACCAGTGTCGTCTACATTCTTGCACATGGAATCTCTTAGAATGGCGCTGCAATGTATAGCAGATTTTACGGGCTCCTGACCAATTCGGCAATTGTTTTGTTTTTTTGCTCCATGTTCTCTGTATTGTTAGGAAGGTCTCGTAAGTAAGCATTTCACTGTTCGTCTACCTACGCCTGTTTTACGAAGTATGTGACTAACACAATTTGAGTTAACTTCATAGCGAAAACATTTTGATGACGGAAGACGAGCGTTAAATTCTGGACAAATGCATGAAGTCTCTTAAGGTTTGTCCGCTTTCTCCCGATTGGCATCTAATGAATAGGACCTAGAGACATGGCTCTGAATTTACAGGAAGCCTGATCTGCTCTGTTCTCCATCTTCGACACTACTACCTGGTTGTGTTCCAGGTTCCATTTCAGGGTGCTGTACATTTCGGGGCGGCAGGTAGTCTAGTGGTTAGATCATTGGGCCAGTAACCGAAAGGTTGCTAGATCGAATCCCTGAACTGACAAGGTAAAAACCTGTCGTTCTGCCCCTGAACAAGACAGTTAACCCACTGTTCCTAGGCCGTAATTGTAAATAATGTTCTTAACTGACTTGCCTAGTTAAAAAAGAAAAAAAAAGTAGTCTGACTCATTTGGCAACAATTGGTTGACTCACCATGTCTTTTTCCCACCACATTTTAGACACTGGCATAGGAGTTTTTGTTGTTCTAAAGTAGCTGATATACTGAGGTATTTTATTTTACAAAGCTGGCTGATTACACACCCATTTTTAAACTTAAGATTATTCTTCAAAGCCACTGTTCCATTTACCAACAGTAAATAGAGGTAAGACCGGTAATATGATGTTACAAGTTCAGTTGTCATCAGTTTCCCTAGTGGAGTTCAGATCATATGGGCAGAAAAAAAATCTCTGCATGGTAAAAGTAAATAGCAACACATTCAAGACACGTTCCTCTACCAGCTTTATGACCCATTTGCACTGTGAACACACAACATAATGCAATGTTCGCCATCATTCCTTTCATTTGCGCCACACAAAAAAAACACTTGGAGCAAAGGTTGGAATTGACTGTCTGAAAAATGTGAACACATCAATACCACTGAATCATAAAGATCTTTGATATGCATCAATAAGAGAGACTAGCTTCTTTGATTTTCTTCAAAGTATGTTCAGAAAGTTTGGCTCTTATATCATATATAGATTTGTATCGCATAGAACATCATTCAGATGCTACAGGGCTGCATCATAGTGGCCAAAAGCAGCGCCATTGAGGAACTCCACCATTTTTTAAGTAGTCAACTTGGTGGGACTTCCTATGTGTTAAGGAAGTATTGCAAAATCCATTCAGGTCACCAGAAGGGATCAGCAAATGAATTTAGCTGGTGAGCAAACATTCCATAACTGCAGGTGGCAGTAAATCGACCGTGGCCTTGTTCAAACAACACACTCCAGGTGGTAGTGTGTACCCTTTGTTTACCAACACAGAAGTAGTAGATTAAGAAAATTGACATCAAAATGGAGATGGCATCAAAGGCGCTGCCTATGCACTTTGACACCATAATAACAGAAACAAAGAGCCCTCTATAATTCTCTATGGGCTGCCTACCTACACTTTGTCAAAATGGGTTTCCATCACAAATGGCACCATATTCCATTCATAGTGCACTATCTTTGACCAGGGCCCTGTGTTTAGATACTGGGTAGACAAAGTAGTGCGCTATATATGGAGTAGGGTGCCATTTGAGAGGCAGCCTGGGGGGGAGGGGGAGGGTTCCTTTATTAAGTAAAAACACAGGAAAATGAATCTGACAGAGGTCTCATACCCTTTATGGTTAACAGTGATTTTAATTTGCACCACTCGATTTCCAAAGGGCTTCTTAGCCAGCTCATGTTTCACATGGAATGTACAGGATTCATTTCACAAAGGAAATAGTACGAGAAGAGGTTTCTTCTCTCAACTCCATCTATCCATCCCCCCTCGTCCGCTCTGACCCTCCATCTCACTCTCTCTTCAACCTCGGTCTCCACAGAAAGATGCTCTGATGTTAGAAAATAGTTTTGATAGTTTTTTTTTTTTTTTTACATTAGAACTTGAAAAAACATTGGAAGCTCCAACTTCCATGTCCAGAGTGACATACTGCATCTGCTGCTTGTAACTATGGAGACCAGGTAGAAGGTATTTTCCTGAAGGACTATCTGAACACGGGGGCTTTTTCTGGGAGCCCAAAGTGCTAGTAGGGTACCCAGTCTCTTCTAGAGGTAGTCCTGGTAGGGAGGAGGAAGGGGGGGCTAGGTTTGGGGCAGGGGGTTCATTAATGCCTTGACGGGACCTGTGGAGGAAGGAGGCAGCTGTCCAGGCTCAGAACCTCAGGTGGGACTTGTGTTTTACCATGTATCTGTAGGTGGAACAGGACGAGAACACCTGGTCAGTAGGAGCTCATGCATTCTACAATGTCATCTTATTGAAATATACTGTACATCCCAACTGTGTCTAACGCCAGAGAACATTTACAGATGGAGCTAAATAATCTATGTATATGAGTGCTAACATTTACAATAACCCATCTACACAGAAATCTTCCTTCCACTTATTTTCCCCTTTAGTAATTTTCCCCAGACATTTTATTGAAAATATATCCCAGATTAGAGGGAGGGGAGGGTACATGACAGAGGAGAGGTGGGTTTAATATCAACCCCATTGCGTCACGAGCATACATGTGCACAAATGTGCTTTCAAGAACACACCTGTCGAGGGTCTCCCAGAACTTCAGAAACATGGGCCGGTCGAGATGGCGCTTGTGGTGGCTCAGCTCCAACACGGTGACATCCCACTTCTGAACGTTGGGATCCATCTTCTGCTCGTCATACTTCAGATGAAAGGCTCTTACTGCAGGGAGACCACAAGGTCAATTAGGTAGGACCAATACTAGTTGAGACTTGGGTTGTACAGGTTAGTTTGCAAATATGCATTAACCTAAGTCCAGTTCATTGAACAGGTATAACAGGTTAGGAGCCAAAGACCCGTATGGGTGGCACTTTAACTGGGTAACCACACTAATTACCAGTAGTTACCTGCAACAAGAAATTCAATTACCTTGTCAAAAATGCTACCCGTGTGTATAACAGCAAGAGAAATGGGAGGAATCTCACTTTTAGCAAAAATGTCCACAGGAGATCCGTCAGGCAACAGCCAAGGCCAACCTTTGAACTGCCAGGCAGGGCCCTGCACGAACACAGCCACCACACGATCCCTGCACAACACAAAGTCAGTATCAACTTTCTAACCTTGGCAGACATTCTGATTGCAGATTGCGGGTGAATTTTTCGCAGGCGGCGGGCAGCTGAGCGTTGGGCCAGTGACCCGAAAGGTTGCAGGTTCGCATCCCCAAGCTGACTAGGTGAAAAATCTGTCGATGTGCTCGAGCAAGGCACTTAACCCTAATTGCTCCAGGGTCGCCGTTGATAACGGCAGACCCTGGCCATGAACCAACTCTCCAAAAAGGCGTCCCAGGGGGAGTTGGAATATGCAAAGAAAACTAAAAACATATCCAATTTACACATGCGTAGTAATACACACTTGTACATGTGTGAAATAGAACAAATATAAGCACCCACCAAATTATAAACTGTGTGGTTCGAGCCATGAATGCTGATCGGCTGACAGCCATGGTATATCAGACCGTATACCATGGGTATGAAAAAAAACATTTATTTTTACTGGTCTAATTACATTGGTAACCAGTTTATTATAGCAATAAGGCACCTCAGGGTTATATTTAAGCAATAAGGCCCGGGGAGGTGTGATATATGGCCAATATACCACGGCTAAGGGCCATGTCCAGGCACTCTGCGTTGCATCGTGCTCAAGAACAGCCCTTAGCCGTGGTATATTGGCCATATACCACACCTCTTCGGGCCTTATTGCTTAATTATAAACAAAACCAAAAAGACATAATACAACATGTCACTGTACTGAATGTGTGTAGTCCAGTAAAATGGCAGTACGCATTGTAAGCCAGATTTAGAGGATAGTCATTTGTAAACTTTTGAGGGGCTGGTTGCTATAGTGGTGTAGCAGTATGTGGATGTAGGGTACTTTCATGTACAGCCAAGCATTACAACAATATTGTCAGGTACTGTCGATCATATAAACTCAGCAAAAAAGAAAAGTCCCTTTTCAGGACCCTGTCTTTGAAAGATAATTAGTAAAAATCCAATTAACTTCACAGATCCTCAATGTAAAGGGTTTAACCTCTATGGGCTAGGTGGCACGTCACCGTCCCACTCTATTCAACAGCCAGTGGAAGAGCGTGGCGCAAAATACAAAACCTCAAATGCAATAATTTCTATTTTTCAAACATACAACTATTTTACACCATTTTAAAGACAAGACACTCGTTAATCTAACCACATTGTCCGATTTCAAAAAGGCTTTACAGCGAAAGCAAAACATTAGATTATGTTAGGAGACTTCTTGGCGCTGACGGAAACATGGATTACCACAGAAAACACTGCTACTCCTACTGCTCTCTCCTCGTCTGACCACGTGTTCTCGCACACCACGAGAGCATCTGGTCAGCGGGGTGGTGGCACTGGAATCCTCATCTCTCCCAAGTGGACATTCTCTCTTTCTCCCCTGACCCATCTGTCTATCTCCTCCTTTGAATTCCATGCTGTCACAATCACTAGCCCATTCAAGCTAAACATCCTTACCATTTATCGCCCTCCAGGTTCCCTTGGAGAGTTCATCAATGAGCTTGACGCCTTGATAAGTTCCTTTCCTGAGGATGGCTCACCCCTCACAGTTCTGGGTGACTTTAACCTCCCTACGTCTACCTTTGACTCATTTCTCTGCCTCCTCCTTTCCACTCCTCTCCTCTTTTGACCTCACCCTCTCACTGTCTCCCCCTACTCACAAGGCAGGCAATACGCTTGACCTCATCTTCACTAGATGCTGTTCTTCTACTAATCTCACTGCAACTCCCCTCCAAGTCTCCGATCACTACCTTGTATCCTTTTCCCTCTCGCTCTCCTCCAACACAACTCACTCTGCCCCTACTCAGATGGTATTGCGCCGTCGCAACCTTCGCTCTCTCTCCCCTGCCATCCTATCATCTCTTCCCTCTGCTCAAACCTTCTCCAACCAATCTCCTGATTCTGCCTCCTCAACCCTCCTCTCCTCCCTTTCTGCATCCTTTGACTCTCTATGTCCCCTATCCTCCCGACTGGCTCGGTCCTCCCCTCCTGCTCCGTGGCTTGATGACTCATTGCGAGCTCACAGAACAGGGCTCCGGGCAGCCGAGCGGAAATGGAGGAAAACTAGCCTCCCTGCGGACCTGGCATCTTTTCACTCCCCCTCTACATTTTCCTCCTCTGTTTCTGCTGCTAAAGCCACTTTCTACCACTCTAACTTCCAAGCATCTGCCTCTAACCCTAGGAAGCTCTTTGCCACCTTCTCCTCCCTCCTGAATCCTCCCCCCTCCTCCCTCTCTGCGGATGACTTCATCAACCATTTTGAAAAGGTCGACGACATCCGATCCTCGTTTGTTAAATCAAACGACACCGCTGGTCCTGCTCACATTGCCCTACTCTATGCTTTGACCTCTTTCTCCCCTCTCTCTCCAGATGAAATCTTGCGTCTTGTGATGGCCGGCCGCCCAACAATCTGCCCGCTTGACCCTATCCCCTCCAGACCATTTCCGGAGACCTTCTCCCTTACCTCACCCCACTCATCAACTCATCCTTGACCACTGGCTACGTCCCTTCCGTCTTCAAGAGAGCGAGAGTTGCACCCCTTCTCAAAAAACCTACACTCGATCCCTCCGATGTCAACAACTACAGACCAGTATCCCTTCTTTCTTTTCTCTCCAAAACTCTTGAACGTGCCGTCCTTGGCCAGCTCTCCTGCCATCTCTCTCAGAATAACCTTCTTGATCCAAATCAGTCAGGTTTCAAGGCTGGTCATTCAACTGAGACTGCTCTTCTCTGTGACACGGAGGCTCTCCGCACTGCTAAAGCTAACTCTCTCTCCTCTGCTCTCATCCTTCTAGACCTATCTGCTGCCTTTGATACTGTGAACCATCAGATCCTCCTCTCCACCCTCTCCGAGTTGGGTATCTCCGGCGCGGCTCACTCTTGGATTGCGTCCTACCTGACAGGTTGCTCCTACCAGGTTGCGTGGTGAGAATCCGTCTCCGCATCACGTGCTCTCACCACTGGTGTCCCCTAGGGCTCAGTTCTAGGCCCTCTCCTATTCTCGCTATACACCAAGTCACTTGGCTCTGTCATATCCTCACATGGTCTCTCCTATCATTGCTACGCAGACGACACACAATTAATCTTCTCCTTTCCCCCTTCTGATAACCAGGTGGCGAATCACATCTCTGCATGTCTGGCAGACATATCAGTGTGGATGACGGATCACCCCCTCAAGCTGAACCTCGGCAAGACGGAGCTGCTCTTCCTCCCGGGGAAGGACTGCCCTTTCCATGATCTTGCCATCACGGTGGACAACTCCATTGTGTCCTCCTCCCAGAGTGCTAAGAGCCTCGGCGTGACCATGGACAACACCCTGTCGTTCTCCGCTTACATCAAGCGGTGACCCGATCCTGTAGGTTCATGCTCTACAACATTCGCAGAGTACGACCCTGCCTTACACAGGAAGCGGCGCAGGTCCTAATCCAGTCAGTTGTCACCTCCCGTCTGGATTACTGCAACTCGCTGTTGGCTGGGCTCCCTGCCTGTGCCATTAAACCCCTACAACTCATCCAGAACGCCGCAGCCCGTCTGGTGTTCAACCTTCCCAAGTTCTCTCACGTCACCCCGCTCCTCCGCACACACCACTGGCTTCCAGTTGAAACTCGCATCTGCTACAAGACCATGGCGCTTGCCTACGGAGCTGTGAGAGGAACGGCACCTCCGTACCTTCAGGCTCTGATCAGTCCCTACACCCAACCAAGGGCACTGCGTTCATCCACCTCTGGCCTGCTGGCCCCCCTACCTCTGCGGAAGCACAGTTCCTGCTCAGCCCAGTCAAAACTGTTCGCTGCTCTGGCACCCCAATGGTGGAACAAGCTCCCTCACGACGCCACGACAGTGGAGTCAATCACCACCTTCCGGAGACACCTGAAACCCCACCTCTTTAAAGAATACCTGGGATAGGATAAAGTAATCCTTCTACCCCCCCCCCCCCCCCAAAAAAGATAGATGTACTATTGTAAAGTGGTTGTTCCACTGGATATCACAAGGTGAATGCACCAATTTGTAAGTCGCTCTGGATAAGAACGTCTGCTAAATGACGTAAATGTAAATAGGGTCCCCTGGGAAACACTGACCAACACTTTGGTTCCTACCCTGACATAACTCCTACCTGGCTTTTTCCATTTGTTGTCATGCCAAATAGCAACCATAGAAATATAATGATTATTCTAATTCTATGACTCAGTGTTTTGATCTATATCACAAGTCAAATAGCAATGTTTGGTAGAAAAATTGCAATTAGATTTTTTGCTCAAATCGTGCAACCCCACTAACAACCTGGTATCATCACCAGTATATGCAAACATTTGGTGGGTATGGCACAGAAAGTAAAATGGATACCTTCTTCAAAATATGTGCTTCAAAAGCAAGTATGATTCATATAGGCCCAAAGTAGGCAATATCTCAATCAACTAGAAACATCTATTTTTCTGGTGCTCCTACATTTGTGTGGTGCTCCTAACTTTAAGTTAGGAGCACCAGTGCTATTAATGAAAAATGTTAATTTAGAGCCCTGTGTAGTCCTGTACAGTCCTGGTGACTCAACAGTCCTACTGAGTACAATGCATGTATGGACGATAATGAACCATCATGTACGGTCCTGGTGATGATACAGAGTGGAACATATGTATGGAAGATGACAAATGATCATGTCTGGTGGTGGTGACTCACCAGTCCTGCGGTGCTAGTTTGAGGGGCTGATCAATAACCCTGTAGGGCACGGTGACGCTGAGCGTTGCCCCCCCGGGCTGAATCTGGTCCTTACGTCTCTGGAGCAGCACCTCATTGTCCCGCTGGATGCCCTGCTTCTTCTTCTCCTCTGACGTCACAAACCTGACAGAGGGAGGGCAATGAAAAAATAAACATGTTGGTTAATATCAATTCAGTATGAGAGGATGTCAGAAAGCAGGAATTACGGATTGCTGAGAAATCTTATCACTGACGCATGTATAACCAAGTTCAACAGTGCATTACTGTTATCAACTGTTCTTCAGAAAGGGGGGCAAAGCTAAAAATAAGTATTTTTTGGGGACGATGAAGGTGACATAGCTTTATGGATATATGCAAATCTCAAAGGCATTATAATTCTAATAATGAAGTTGTGTTTTTGGAATTTATTTTATACATATTAATAATTGGTAGTAGTGGTCCCAAGAGGACAAATGTGGACAACTTTGGTGTGTGATAAGATCAAGTTACTAAGTGTCCCAAATAATGAAGTCTTATTTCCAGCACAGATTTTATTTTTAGCCCAGTCTGAATGGTTTCCACTTGGCCGTCATTCGTTCCAGCCTCTGCCTTCAAAGCCCTCCCTCCATTGTCTCCCTAGCACACTAACTACAAAAAACAAGTCCCATCTTCTCCCAGTCACACTAAAAAGACATCCCCGGTAGGGTTGTTTTAGTTTTTTTGCCTGTTTTGAAACTTAGCAATTGCTAGCCTCTCCATACACAAAACAAGGTGTATCATGAGGTCCCTGGCAATTCGCAGCCCTAGTAGTTAACGTATCAAAATTGTCAGCGAGTCATTTTTGACCAAATGTGCAGCTCCCGCTCTTTCGTTTTGTAGGGCAGTATTGGAGAACCAGTTCCTTGACCTAATTATGTTTATTCTCTTTGATGATAAAGGCCAATAATAAGCGCTCATTTTCTTTTACCAAAAGTAATTCCCACCCCCTAATAAAACACCCTGTTTTTAAATGTAACCGGACACTATGACCTCAGGCAACAGGCTGGCTTAGTAACCAACAGCTATGTGCAGCTATGGTAGCAATGTTTAGAAGAAGCAGTCATGTGTTCGCAGAGCAGGGGGCGTTTATAAAGAGCGGTCATGTATTCGCAGAGCTGGGGGCATTTATAAAGTGCTGTCATGTATTCACAGAGCATGGGGTGGGTAGCTAGACCCTGTGTTCTGCCGTCAGGGCTCTCCCTGGTTATAGCTCTCCCTCCACCTCCATGCTGCTCATCCACACAGCCGGAGCCAGCGACATCTTATGACGTCCAGTGATTTATGACGCCAATTAAACTGCAAAATAGCAATTACTCCACTCATGTGCGTCTGTACGCACCTTCAATGAACACGCCGGTGCATTTCACCTTCGTGAGGTGTGGAGGTGGCGAACAATGACATTGCAGAGGGTTTCATTGTTTAAGCCTCACTTGTGAAGTACTGTTATTAATCAAATAAGAACGTGTATTTTTCTTGGATAAAACTCGACTTAATGTCATGTACCTTAAACGTTTACCACTTAGACAAATGCTTGTGCACATTTCAACGGATAGGGGTTTGGCTCAGTCAAACACCTGCTTCCTATTTAGCACTTTATGCTCGATGTATTTGTACAAAGCAGAAGACAATTAAAATGATTGATAAATGACCAACACCCAGCACCACAAATAGAGTTGCATAAATACTGTGTGTGTGTGTATTGATGATGACTTACCAGGGTTGAACACCAAAAGGATTTGTCAACGTTTTTCCCTGTAGACACAGACACAATACTTACTTGAGGTCCTGCAGGAGGTCCTTGGCATTGAGCATGGTGATGAGGGATGTGGTGGCAGCTGGGATGATGACTATGGGAGTCCTAGAGCCTGCAATGAAACAGGAACACAATATGCATTAGTTCATATATTCCCATTTAAGAACATTCATCAATAACACACACACACACACACACGTGTAGCAGTACTTACCCTTCTTTTGATTTGGTGGGGGTCTGGCTTGGGAAACTGCAGGGAGAAGGATACAACATATGAAATGTGTTAGAGGACACAGCTCTGGCTTCTATTCAGCTTTCAACAGAAAGCCATAGACCAGGTAAAGCCAATGCACTGCTTTCGTGATCCAATTCCTAAAAAAAAAAAACTTAATGGAGTTGGCTTACGGAAGACACGTATTATCAAACCAAATGTACTGCTGCTCTGTTTACCGATTTCAGTTTCACTTGTTCGTTCCGAGACACGACCTATAGCTATTTTTTGTCTCCATGTGTTTAGAGGCTTTGATACAATGAGTAGCGAGCAGCTGCTTTAGCATGTTTCCTGTATTTCACTATAGCAAAGCAGCTCTTACTATGGTTTATTTTATAGTTAAAGTGCCCATATTCACAAAGAGTCTCAGATTATGAGTGTTGATCTAGGATCAGGTCACCACTGTTCATATAATTAAATTCATTCTCTGAAAAAGGCAAAACTGATCCTATATAAGCGCTCCAACTCTGAGACTATGAATATAGGCCCAGATCTCATCCAACAGAGCCATGTGTGTCATCAGAGGCTTCCAAAAATAGATTTTCCTATTAGGTTTTAAAAGCTTGCATCTCTTTTCCACCAAGAACAGACACAAACCAGCATTGATTCTGCCCGAGATACATTTATGCTGGTTGTTGCCTTGATTATTAATATATTTTCTGACAGGAGAGATGACAGTCGCATTAATGCATTTTTTAACAATTAGCAAAAAAAGACATTGAAATGTGATGTTCACAAATCAAATTAAAAAGTCAAGTAGTCATTAAAAAGGGACATAACACTCAAGTCAAAATGTTTCCGATTGTTTCATAACTCAAAAGCGGTCCTCTTGAGTTAAGTCCACAACCCAGGCCATGTTTGAACATGATGCAGTTATATGCCACAATCCAAAATGAATGGAAAGGATAAGCACCATGTAATTTCCTAACTCCATTTTTTCAGGATTAGAGAGCTGGGTCTACACATTCAATGGCGTGAGATGTGGACACATCTTGACTGTAAAGTCACATTGAATTCCGCCCTGTATTCAGAACAGAAAAAGTAACAACACTTTTAAACTAATGTGTTGTGTAATGTGGTGAGTTCCTTAAAGCTGAATTTCAGCATTCCTTCCTCCAGGCCAGTGTTTGTGACATCTGCTACTTTATCAAACTGAGCTCATCTATTAATCTACATCAGCGGTGCGGTGGAAATGTGTCAAATTCTGGCTGTCAGGCTATTGCTCACAACGTGGACGGGTGTCACACACACACCGAACGTGACTTTTCCTCTACACAGCCACGCCGATGTCAGAAAAGGATAGCAGAACAAACTTGCGATTCAAGGGCCTGAGCGGTGACCTCCAGCTTCGGACCTCATGTCCGCTCTGCACTTCCCCGATAAATTTGGGTGGAAACAATGACGGACGCTCGATGACAGCTGCCAAACACTGGTCTGACGGCGCTCCTTGGAGGACTTTGGCGTTTGGTGAAGGTGTGCAACCTTGAAGCAATTGACAGTTGTCCCAAGAAAGGTTTTGAAAAGAGTATCCAGAGACGGGTTAAAGCAACAACAAAAATCCCAAGACTGAAACTTATGTCGATCTCAGATGGATTGTCTGGGGCAAAGTTAATCTCCCCTTTCATGTAAGAAAGTCATGACCATCATGCTTTTACGGAAAGAGGATAATTTTGTACATGTATTAAACTGCAAGTTTGACCAATTTCAGTCCCCTTGTTTAGGGGGTCGGGTCCGGGGTCCTCCCCCGGGATATTTTTTACGTAGGAGGACTGGTGACTTTTTATAAAGGACATTCTCCTCTAAAATTATGCGGACACCATCTAAATTATAATTTCCATCTCCAGAAATGGGCCAAATAACATATTAGTAAAAAAAAAAAAAAACAGCATTATTTTAACATACTGGAAATAGCCTACTGGAAATAGCCTAATTATCAGATGTGCTATTAGCAATAAGCATCAACACCTGTACCCCAACTGATTAAGCAGTGGCTATAAAATGTACAAGGACAAACCCCATGCTAAAGCCTACCTGCATTAATCCCATTGGACACAATTGTTATGATTACAAATTATTAGTATTTTATTATGATTATATAAATAATTATCCACTCAAAGCATTTATTACAAAGTAAATATATATTTTGTAGAACAGACATGTTTGTCTGTATTAGGCTACGCCCCCCCGCCACTTGATTTGCTCTCTGGGCCCACCGGGAAGGTGGAGTTTGTACTTTCAGACATGAAATGGTTCAAAATGTTAACAGCTGGCCTACCCGGCACGCAAGGCAGCTGAATCAGGTGCACCTACCGCCAACAGCCAGAGACCCCAAAAAATAAAACCGCTTTATCATTTAAAAAAAAATGTTTGGCAATCGACTAGGAATGCAATCGCCCGGTTTGTGACCACTACTCTAGAAAGTTGAGTGAAGTTCAAACTCGTGTTCCTCTCCGTGGGCTGATATATATTTCTTCTGCGAGGCAGTCCCAGGGGAGGCTACTGCTTAGAGGGAACATTGAGTACAGGGCATGCAGTCCAGCCCATTAACAACATTCTCCATTCAACCAATAAAGAGAGGGCCTTGAATCACACACACACCATGTTATAAGTCCAGCGTGACAACATGGTGTGCAGGGTTTCATTCCAGCCCAGCACCAAAACTTACTTTCTGGACCAGGGTTGGTGGTGACCACTGATATAGGAGTTTTGAATGACTTGTAAAGCCATCTCTACGAAGGCCTACTTTAAACACGTCGTTTCCATTTGATCTACTTTGGTGCTGCTAGATACAGACCTGGTCTGGGGACGGGCTGCAGGGCTGGTGTCTGGGCCTTCCTGGCAGACGCTCCCTCCTGAAACACAAACACACTGGTCAAGCTGCAGCTAGGGATGGCACAGTATAACCAACGGTTACGGATGAAGACCGTCATGAAAACTAAAATAAACATGAAATCTGTCCCGGTACCCCATGTATATAGCCTCGTTATGGTTATTTAATTGTGTAACAAAAACTAGAGTAAGAAAAAAAATGTATTTTTTTTTGCAACATACCCAAATCTAACTACCTGTATCTAAGGACCTGAAGCAAGAAAATGCATATTATTGATACAATTTGAAAACACTGAAGTTTGTGGAAATGTGAAATTAATGTAGGACATCCGACGAGCGTCAGAGCCGGTGTAGTACAATTCGATCTTAGTGCTGTATTGACGCTTTGCCTGTTTGATGGTTCTTCGGAGGGCATAGCGGGATTTCTTATAAGCTTTTGGGTTAGAGTCCCACTCCTTGAAAGCGGCAGATCTAGCCTTTAGCTCAGTGCGGATGTTGCCTGTAATCCATGGCTTCTGGCTGGGGTATGTACGTACGGTCACTGTGGGGACGACGTCATCGATGCACTTATTGATGAAGCCAATGACTGATGTGGTGTACTCCTCAATGCTGTCTGAGAAATCCCGGAACATATTCCAATCTGTGCTAGCAAAACAGTCCTGCAGGTTAGCATCTGCTTCATCTGACCACTTTCTTATTTACCAAGTCACTGGTGCTTCCTGCTTTAATATTTGATTGTATGCAGGAATCAGAAGGATAGAATTATGGTCAGATTTGCCAAATGGAGGGCGAGCTTTGTTTGCGTGGAGCAAAGGTGGTCCAGAGTTGTTTTCCCCCTCTGGTTGCACAGGTGACATGCTGATAGAAATTTGGTAAAACGGATTTAAGTTTCCATGCATTAAAGTCCCTGGCTACTAGGAGCACCACCTCTGGGTGAGCTGTTATCAAACCAGTTGCCGTGATAAGTTTGTTGTGCACTCAAACAATTGCATGGTATTTTTTTCACTTTAATAGCTACTGTTAATTGGAAACTGCAGATATATGGGCAGAAAGTGTAAATTCTTGTTAATCTAAGACATGTCTTGGTCCCGGAAAGTTGGCTGTTGTATATAACGTCATTCTAGTCACATTAGCGCACGTTAGCAACAACCATCCTGGTTTAGGGACACCCATCCTGTAGAGGTTAAAGGTCTCCACCGGTTGTATTCGGCGCATGTGACAAAAGAAAAAAGGGTAAAAACAGTTGACTGACGACGGGATGGCCTGACATTCCTGCGGTTGAGTGTTTCTGCGGTTATATGGACTCTTAACACCCCCCCACCCCCCCCCCCCACAATGCAGCAGCAGCACACATAGAAGTAGAATGAATAGAACCCTGTCAATTTAACTGGTAAACTCATGGATACACTAAATCAAGTATGGGTAGGTGCAGCCCAATATGGTGCACAGAGTATGGGCGAGTTGAAAGGAGTGGGTGTATGGAAAGCCAATCAGCTAATTGTGCAGATTTGCTGCCACTCAAGACCTGTGTGTGGCTGATTGGGCTGCACGACGAGTCGATAAGTTGGCGACCAGTGCACCGTTGTATCTACGTGCCTGCTGTGGGGGCATTTTCTATTAAACCTTACTTATGCTTTTGTACTAAAATATCCATCTTTTAGCCTAGGCATTGGGCTTGAGTTTGTTAAATAAACTAACTCATAAGATACGTGTGTGTGTGTGTGTGTGTGTGTGTGTGTGTGTGTGTGTGTGTGTGTGTGTGTGTGTATTAATAGAGGCCTGTTCTAACGGCTCTGTGTGTGTAGAAAGACCCATGATGTCTGGGAGCTTAGCCAAGACTTGACAGAAACTGACCGGTCCCTCTTAAGATAACTGGAGACAGAGTAAAGGTTATATCCTGCACAATAGTGATAAAGCTGTTGCTCTGTTCAGAGCCTGTTTCTGGGAAAAAAAGGTTAATCCTGTGTGTGTGTGACCAGTAGAACCATACATCATCTGGGCCGACAATCAAAAGCACTTGTTTGACCAACTTGGGGGAACCGTTGAGCTACTGATAGAGGAAGTATGAAGTTTGCGACAGACTGAGGCAACCTTTTCTCCCCTCACACAAACATACATAGGGTCACATGTTTTGCAGATGCTTGCATGGGGTAGCTTGACTATATAAATGATCCTGTACTCTTTGTACAGCAGGCTCTCACTCCATTTCACCTGCGTGAAATACGACCAGCCTCATTATAATACCTTTTTTTTTTTTTTTAAAGTAATACCTTGATTGATTATTGACCTTTGCCTCGCCTCATTAGTTAAAAAGGTAGAATTTCCACCACACTTCCATCCTGCTTCCTATTGGGTATCAAAGTCGTGTTGCTGGCGGTGGCAATTTTTTCCACCCCTCATATGATTTTATTTCAAATAGGACAGCAGCCTAAACAAATAAATAATATTGATAACCAGCTAGATGTCACCTTGATACATACAGTCTACTAGTCAATGAGGAGGGCATGAACGGCAACACCGGGACACAGTGCCCTTCGCTCCCGCTTGACAAGCACTTACTGTCCAGCAACTGCGTGGGAAGTAGCTACCTAGTCAGTTGGTCTCAGTAAGTAGACACATACCACGCATGAAGCAACAGTACACCCAATTATCTGTGTAAAACTAAGGCCGGACAAAGTTGAATTACGGTTTAACGGATGCCCTGCCTTAACTCCGCACCCTGCAAAATAAATAAATATTTAAAAAAATATATGCGGTGGCAATATATGCAGAGCTTTGTTTATAATGCACTGTCCGCTCAACCTTGAGGCTTTCCCCAAGTTGATGCGCAAGAGACCAAACAGCCTCCGATCATGTTCCAGCCTCGGATTGGACAGTGAAACACACACACTCACACCTGCAGGCGACGTGCAGATGTTTCATTTCTCTCCCATGTCGTCATGGCTGAAGCCAGTGCAAATTCCTACTGTGTGTGTCCAAGTTAAACGTGGGACGTCACTCATTATAAAACAGTCGGTTAAATTCATGTTTAATGCATCATTTTCAGATCTATTAGAAGCGATTAATAGACGCAACATCATTGAACCAATTGACTGGCCAGAGAGCAGGGCATTCATCAGCAAAGACACAGTGCAAGCTGACAACCAAATTGAAGTCAAAATGATAGATGAAATTGAAGTGTCAGCTGTATGGTGATTTGCGATTCATAACTTACATTTTTCCGGTACTACCAGTAATAGCGAGCCACTGGTAACACCAGGACGGAATGCATTTGAGGTGATTACAAGCCGCCAAGAACAGCTAGCATGTCAAGGAAAATACATCACCAGTGGCATGCGCACACCTCGTGCAGATCAGCAGCTCCACAATGATGTGATCGCATGTCTCCAAGGTGGGGGCTTTATGTGGCAGCCAGACGAGACAATCAGAGGCCGCGATGAGAAAATTACTGGGTCCGAATTTAGTCAAGCTTGCTCCATATAGAGTGATGCTTCTAATTGTGCATGTTATAAACAATATTTTTTATTTTGATGATAGGCTATACTCTACGGCTGAATTGATGTATTTTTTTCAATGCTCCATTAATTTGGCAGACCTAACTTGATTGACCCCCCCTTTCTACAAAGCCTAGTCTATGAGAGGCCTAATCATATTTGTATGAATATTTTGTTAACGGCTATAGAGATGTATTCAGGTAATGAACTCATTAATATGCATCAACATTTTAATTGATTACAATTATTTGTCAATCATTCTTTAATTATATTTTCATTATAGTGTTCTCTATTAGCCTACACATCAAAATCACGAGACTGGATTGCACTTAAAACAAAAAATTTTTATCAGGAATAATGAAACTGTCACAAGTTATACTTCCCATTGTGTTTCCTTTCTCATGGTTATAACACTGACATCTGCATTCTTTAAGAAAAATTGTCGGTTTTCGCATGGAATAATATAACTCGAAGCTCACATTAGGCCCAAGAGCCTGCACAAGCACATAGGACAATGTGGTAAAGTACTGTTATTCCTAATCCACTTTATGTTCATACACACACACTTGAAGTTTAAATGTATTTGGCTAAGGTGTATGTAAACGCAGTTTCAAATTCCTGACATTTAATCCTAGTAATAATTCCCTGTTTTAGGCCAGTTAGGATCACTACTATTTTAAGAATGTGAAATGTCAGAATAATAGTAGAGAGAATTATTTATTTCAGCTTTTCTTTCTTTCATCACATTCCCAGTGGGTCAGAAGTTACATACACTCAATTAGTATTTGGTAGCATTGCCTTTAAATTGTTTAACTTGGGTCAAACGTTTCGGGTAGCCTTCCACAAGCTTCCCACAATAAATTGGGCGAATTTTGACCCATTCCACCTGACAGAGCTAGTGTAACTGAGTCAGGTTTGTAGGCCTCCTTGCTCGCACACTCTTTTTCAGTTCTGCCCACAAATGTTCTATAGGATTGAGGTCAGGGCTTTGTGATGGCCACTCCAATACCTTGACTGTGTGGTCCTTAAGCCATTTTGCCACAACTTGGAAGTATGCTTGGGGTTATTGTCCATTTGGAAGACCCAATTGTCATCAAGCTTTAACTTCCTGACTGATGTCTTGAGATGTTGCTTCAATATATCCACAATTTTCCCTCCTCATGATGCCATCCATTTTATGAAGTGCACCAGTCCCTCCTGCAGAAAAGCACGCCCACAACATGATGCTGCCACCCCTGTGTTTCACGTTTGGGATGGTGTTCTTCAGCTTGCTAGCCTCACCCTTTTTCCTCCAAACAGATGGTCATTATGGCCAAACAGTTCCATTTTTGTTTTATCAGACCAGAGAACATTTCTCCAAAAAGTATGATCTTTGTACCCATTTGCAGTTGCAAACTGTAGTCTGGCTTTTTTTATGGCGGTTTTGGAGCAGTGGCTTCTTCCTTGCTGAGTGGCCTTTCAGGTTGTGTCAATATAGGACTCGTTTTACTGTGGATATAGATACTTTTGTACCCGTTTTCTCCAGCATCATCACAAGGTCTTTTGTTGTTCTGGGATTGAGTTGCACTTTTCGCACCAAAGTGCGTTCATCTCTAGGAGACAGAACGCGTCTCCTTCCTGAGCGGTATGACGGCTGCATGGTCCCATGGTGTTTATACTTGCATACTATTGTTTGTACAGAAGAATGTGGTACCTTCAGGCGTTTGGAAATTACTCCCAAGGATGAATCAGACTTGTGGAGGTCTACAATTAGTTCTGATGTCTTGGCTGATTTCTTTTGATTTTCCCATGATGTCAAGCAAAGAGGCACTGAGTTTGAAGGTAGGCCTTGAAATACATCCACAGGTACACCCCCAATTGACTCAAATGGCCTCCCAGACGCTTCTAAAGCCATGACATCATTTTCTGGAATTTTCCAAGCTGTTTAAAAGGCACAGTCAACTTAGTGTATGTAAACTTCTGACCCACTGGAATTGTGATACAGTGAATTATAAGTTAAATAATCTGTCTCAACAATTATTGGGAAAATTACTTGTCCTAACCGACTTGCCAAAACTATAGTTTGTTAAAACCTGTTACGGCTAGACGTTCCACTAGCGGAACATCGACAACATTCGGTGAAATATTTAACTTTCATAAAATGCAATACATCAAAATAAAAGCTTAACTTCTTGTTATTCCAGCTCCAGTGTCAGATTTCAAAAAGGCTTTACGGCGAAAGCAAACCATGCGATTATCTGAGGACAGCGCCCCATCATACAAATGCATGACAAACATTTCAACCAGGGAGGTGCGACACGAAAGTCAGAAATAACAATATAATTCATGTCTTATCTTTGAAGATCTTCTTCTGTTGGCACTCAAATGTCCCAGAAACATCACAAATGGTCCTTTTGTTTGATAAATTCCTTCTTTATATTCCCAAAATGTCCATTTATTTGGCGCTTTTGATTCAGAAATACACCGGTTCCAACTCGCCCAATATGACTACAAATGATCTAATAAGTTACCTGTAAACGTCGTCCAAACATTTCAAACAACTTTCCTAATCCAACCTTAGGTATCCTAAAACGTAAAGAATCACTAAAATTTAAGACGGAATATACTGTGTTCAATAGCAAATAAAATCAACGTGGAGCAAGCTCCAGGTCGCGCGCAACAAACAATAGAGTCCACTTGGCTTGACACTCAATGAACAGCCCTACTTCTTCATTTCTTAAAAGAGAAACATCAACCAATTTCTAAAGACTTGACATCTAGTGGAAGCCATTGGAACTGCAACCAGGTGCCTCAGTTTCCCATAGAAAACGAACTGAAAATATTGACCTCAATTTTTATTTTATTTTTTCCTGGATGGTTTGTCCTCGGGGTTTCGCCTGCCAAATAATGTCTGAATATAAACAGAACTTACTTTAACAGTTTTAGAAACTTGAGTGTTTTCTATCCAAATCTACCAATTATATGCATATCCTAGCTTCTGGGCCTGAGTAACAGGCAGTTTACTTTGGGCACGCTTTTCATCCTGATGTGAAAATAGTGCCCCCTAGCCCGAAGAGGTTTTAACAAACTTGGAGTGGTTGAAAAACAAGTTCTAATGACTCCAACCTAAGTGTATGTAAACCTACGACTTCAACTGTACATATACATAATTTTGCTCGCTCGCTTCACTTTTCTGGGGGGAAAATCCATCAAAACAAGTGAATCAATTTTGTCTAGCCTAACACGGTAGTGCAATGTACGGTAGTTGAGTCAGTCTGACAGCGAGGTAATAAAACGAAAAGGGAAACAGCACTTGACACCCATCCTGTTTTCCATATTGGTCTGCAGCTGTACACGTCTCCAAACAATGGCTGTCTGGTATTGTGATGCAATAATTTCCATGGTAATATAGATTGTTCATTCAAATGATAACAAATAAGGCTCATGCAATGAAATGTAATTTTTTGTAATGTTAGTTGAGTTTAAATCAACTAACAACATTGCACAGACTTCCTGCTTTGCTCCTATGGGTACAAGATCCAACTCGACATACTGGCAGAAAGAAGGTAAGTTCCATCCAACTCATGGTCTCTAACATATTCATTAGGGATGTGCAGCTTTCCCTTTCAAGATGATTGAATTACCCATCTAGATACATGGGCACCAATACCTTTAAATAGAGGAAAGAATCGATGCACTAACATTTGTTGCATAAAACCATTAATTTTCTATTCTAAATTAAAATCTGCTGCTGGGCTTCTACGAGCTGGATCTGTTTGAGCCGACGTGTGTGTGTGTGTGTGTGTGTGTGTGGGGTGCTATTTTAGCCTCAAAACACCAAACAGACCCTCCATATTCCACCCCACTAGAAGCTTCTCACATCCCTCTCGCACACAAAAACCTGAAGGGGAAAGAATTGAGATAAAGCCAGGGTGGCAGGGTGAAATAGCATTTTGTTGTGCTCCAGCGAGAACACGCTACAGTTACAATTGTCACTCCGGTAAAAAAAAAGGGAAAAAAAAAGGCATTTAGCTTAAGGTTTGGAGTCCCTGCAAATGCTCTGGAGAAGATCAGCTATTGAGAGTGACTACATTTAATTTAACTAGGCAAGTCAGTTAAAGAACACATTTACAACGAGACACCACAACACTACATAGAGACCTAAGACAACATGCCTTGGGAGAGGAGCACTGTAACCCTCCCCTCAAATTCTTTCGTCCTTCATCGGGGTGTGGGAATTAATAGTTCAGAAACCCTCCCCCTCTTTCGGAGCCATGGGTAGTGTGTGAGACGTGGAGCATACTAATCACCAAGCCTGCAGCTGTCTATCAGACCGTACAGAGAAAATAGCCCTGCCCCCTCAGTACTACCCACCAGAGAGAGAGGGAAAGAGGAAGCGCGAGGGCAGAAAAGATAAGAGCAGTGAAAACAGATGCAGAGTGCCTGAGAGAACCAGAGACGTACAGAGGAAAGAACAGGCAGGTATACATTCATCTGTCACTCTGCCTAGCAACGTAGCAAGGGAGCGACTGGAGTGGGGTGCAGAGTACGGGACAACTTTGCCCCGCTCAGCAGCAGTACCGGTGATCTGCTGGATCTCATCTCTACGGCTCTGTTAGCCTCAAGTTAGCAGCAGCACTGAAAACGAGACTGCATCGCTGGTGCTCCAACTACACACAGTGTTCCCATGTGAGTAATATTGAACTGAAACCAAGGGAGGGACGGTTCTGCGTGTGGGCATGTTTGCAGTAAGAGGAATAACTGAGAAAACATAGCAGAGGAACAACGGCGTCCAAACCTGAGGACCGGATCCATAGAAGCAGTGGCCGCGTGATTGGGCCAACCATCCAGTGGGAGAAGAGCAGCGATAGAAGTGTAACTGTGCGACGGTGATGAGAGCCAAGGTGTGTTGTGGGAAGGGAGAAGAGGATATAGATACATCTTTCAATCTAGGGGCAGCACTGGGCAGAGGCATGGGGAGGTTGTTTTACCCTGAAAGATGTGCAGAGCAATCCCTCCGTCCTCCTCCGAAACGACTTGCACTGGGAACAGGTATGTCTTCTGGTCCGGCGAGCTCAATTCCAGCAACAACACAGCTGACATATACTCACATACTTCAACAACATAGTTGTAGTAAAAACTGCCAAGTACACAGTTTCCGGCTTGTTTTTGTTTATAACATATTGGTGTGTTAGTGTTTCTTTGTGTTCCTGAGGATGTTTCCTTGAGGGCTTAACACCTCTTGTGCATGCACAAAACAACCCTTTCTCTGGGGGGGGCGCATCTTAAGAGGGCAGCATGTAATCCAGTCGAATGCGAGAGAACCCACCACTCCAGGGGGCTACTGGCACAAAAAGGGCAAATGGAGCATTGCTTTTACAGCAATCTAAACCAAATCTACTTAATGCCGGAGCAAAGTTTTCCTAACAATGTCAGTCAGCTTGAGTTGTGCCAAATGTGACCACTTCCCATCTCAGTATGAATTCCTCCAATTGTCAGAGAAGCTCACTATCTAGTCCACCCACCTATAGGTGTTCACCTTTGGGGGGAAAAAAAAAAGATGTTTCACAAGGAGATACACAAATAACCCTAAATGACACGTAAATGTATGCAAAGCAATATCAAAATGAGTCCTTTTCTCCTCATCTCCAAACAAATACTTTTCCCAAGCAGCTTTATCAGTGCCTCCAGTGTACATGGTATACAGCAGATCAGAAGCGTCGTTGACTGGTCTGACTCAATTGACAGATGAGTTCTTACACGAACATCGTTAGTCATCTCTGACCTGACATCTGCTCAGAATGACCTATTAATAAACACGTAGCCGTCTCACCGCTGCTCTTTTCTTAATCACTAAAACGATTGATGCTATCTCTCAAAAATCAGTCGCAGTCTAGAGTTTCATACAATACACAATTCAACTGCAGCAGAGGTGGAAAAACTAATGGCTCTCCAACTCTGTCAAAGACCAGACAGTGTTAGCGCCACACCCAGCCCGTTTGACACTTGGCCAGTTTTACATAGTGTGAATGACAGTTCCCTGATTTCTGAGAGAGCTGTTGGTGAGACTCATTAGCCAGTCTAATCTCTAAATTACATGCTAAACAGGGCTCATAAGCTTTGAAGAGCTGATTACACTTCTCACAATTAATAATTCATTAGTAGATTAATGGTGTTATGGTCAAGACACACCAATACAAATCGCTCAGGTCACCCCACACCAAGCGTTTGATGGTTTCAGCTTGGGTGTTAACAATCAGTTACAATTATACAGCAAATAGAAATCAAACTGGATGGACATCAGAAATAGAGGATGGCCAGGTCTAAAAACAAAATAGAACTGTAGTAAAATAGATTGTGTATGTAAAACGTATATAGTATTTATAAGCTGGAAGTAGAAGCCTAAGTGTTGTTTATTAGTTTACTCCAATTACGGGAGAGGTGGTAGAGTTTGCGGGAAATTATAAAAGGAAAATATATTTTTTATAATTTTCGTACGTACGTACCGTTCAAAAGTTGTGTCAATTAGAAATGTCCTTGTTTACCATGAAAAACACATGAAATGAGTTGCAAAATGAATAGGAAATATAGTCAAGACATTGACAAGGTTATAAATAATGATTTTTAATTGAAATAATGGGTCCTTCAAACTTTACTTTCATCAAAGAACCCTCCATTTGCAGCAATTACAGCCTTGTAGACCTTTAGCATTCTAGTTGGCAATTTGTTGAGGTAATCTGAAGAGATTTCACCCCATGCTACCTGAGGCACCTCCCATAAATTGGATTGGCTTGATAGGCACTTCTTACCATACGGTCAAGCTGCTCCCACAACAGCTCAACAGGGTTGAGATCCGGTGACTGTGCTGGTCACTCCATTATAGACAGAATACCAGCTGACTGCTTCTTCCCTAAATAGTTCTTGCATAGCTTGGAGCTGTGCTTTGGGTCATTGTACTGTTGTAGGAGGAAATTGGCTCCAATTAAGCGCAGTCCACAGGGTATTGGATGGCGTTGCAAAATTAAGTGATAGCCTTCCTTCAAGATCCCTTTTACCCTGTACAAATCCCCCACTTTACCACCACCAAAGCACCCACAGACCATCACATTGCCTCCACCATGCTTGACAGACGGCGTCAAGCACTCCTCCAGCATATTTTCAGTTTTTCTGCATCTCACGAAAGTTCTTCTTTGTGATCCAAAGACCTCAAACTTAGATTTATCTGTCCATAACACTTTTTTACAATCTTCCATTGTCCAGTATCTGTTCTTTTGCACATCTTAATATTTTCTTTATATTGGCCGGTCAGATACGTTTTTCTTTGCAACTATGCCTAGAAGGCCAGCATCCTGGAGTCGCCTCTTCACTGTTGACGTTGAGACTGGTGCTTTGCGGGTACTATATAATGAAGCTGCCAGTTGAGGACTTGTGAGGCGCCTGTTTCTCAAACAAGACACTAATATACGTGTCCTCTTGCTCAGTTTTGCTGGTTAGAGCCAGTTAGTGCAGTTCTGTGAAGGGAATAGTACGAGATGTTCAGTTTATCGCATGGAGTAACCTTCCTTTCTCAGAACCAGAATCTTCGGAAACTCGTCAGTCTAAAGTACTTTGTTTCTGGCCATTTTGAGCCTGTAATTGAACCCCCAAAAGGTGATGCTCCAGACACAAAAAGGTGATGCTCCAGAGGTGATGCTCCAAAGGTGATGCTCCAGACAGTTTTATCGCTTCTTTAAATCTGCGCAACAGTTTTCAGCTGTACTAACAATTGCAAAAGGGTTTTCTAATGATCAGTTGGCCTTTAAAAATGATAAAAACTTGGATTAGCTAACAACGTGCCATTGGAACACAGGAGTGATGGTTGCTGATAATGGGCCTCTGTACAGTTGAAGTCGGAAGTTTACATACACCTTAGCCAAGTACATTTAAACTCAGTACCACAATTCCTGACATTTAATCCTAGTAAAAATTCCCTGTCTTAGGTCAGTTAAAATCACCACTTTATTTTAAGAACTTGAAATGTCAGAATAATAGTAGAGAATTATTTCTTTCAACTTTTACTTCTTTCATCACATTCCCAGTGGGTAAGAAGTTTACATACACTCAATTAGTATTTGGTAGCATTGCCTTTAAATTGTTTAACTTGGGTCAAATGTCGCAGGTAGCCTTCCACAATAAGTTGGGTGAACGTTGCCCATTCCTCCTGACAGAGTTGGTGTAACTGAGTCAGGTTTGTAGGCCTCGTTGCTCGCACAGGCTTTTTCAGTTCTGCCCACACATTTTCTATGGGATTGAGGTCAGGGCTTTGTGATGGCCACTCCAATACCTTGACTGTGTGATCCTTAAGCCATTTTGCCACAACTTTGAAAGTATGCTTGGGGTCATTGTCCATTTGGAAGACCCATTTGCGACCAAGCTTTAACTTCCTGACTGATGTCTTGAGATGTTGCTTCAATATATCCACATATTTTTCTTCTATTTTGTGAAGTGCACCAGTCCCTCCTGCAGCAAAGCACGCCAACAACATGCTGCCGCCACCCCGTGCTTCACAGTTGGGATGGTGTTCTTCAGCTTGCAAGCATCCCCCTTTTTCCTCCAAACATAACGATGGTCATTATGACCAAACAGTTCTATTGTTGTTTCATCAGACCAAAGAACAATTCTTTGAAAAGTATGATCTTTGTCCCCATGTGCAGTTGCAAACCGTAGTCTGGCTTTTTTATGGCGGTTTTGGAGCAGTGGCTTCTTCCTTGCTGAGCGGCCTTTCAGGTTATGTTGATATAGGATTAGTTTTACTGTGGATATAGATACTTTTGTACCCGTTTCCTCCAGCATCTGCACAAGGTCCTTTGCTGTTCTGGGATTGATTTGCACTTTTCGCACATTCATCTCTAGGAGACAGAACGTGTCTCCATCCTGAGCGGTATGACGGCTGCGTGGTCCCACGATGTTTATACTTGCGTACTATTGTTTGTACAGATGAATGTGGTACCTTCAGGCATTTGTAAATTGCTCGCAAGGATGAACCAGACTTGTGGAGGTCTACAATCTTTTTTCTGAGGTCTTGGCTGATATCTTTTGATTTTCCCATGTCGTCAAGCAAAGAGGCACTGAGTTTGAAGGTAGGCCTTGAAATACATTCACAGGTACACCTCCAATTGACTCAAATGATGTCAATTAGCCTATCAGAAGCTTCTAAAGCCATTACATTTTCTGGAACTTTCCAAGCTGTTTAAAGGCACAGTCAACTTAGTGTATGTAAATCTTTAACCCACTGGAATTGTGAAACAGTGAATTATAAGTGAAATAATCTGTCTGTAAACAATTGTTGGAAAAATGACTTGTGTCATGCACAAAGTAGATGTCCTAACCAACTTGCCAAAACTATAGTTAACAAGAAATTTGTGGAGTTTTAATGACTCCAATCTAAGTGTATATGTTAACTTCCGACTTCAATTGTAGATATTCCATTTAAAAAAAATAAACGTTTCCAGCTACAATAGTCATTTACAGCATTAACGTCTACACTATTTCTGATCAATTTGATGTTATTTTAAATGGACAAAAAGTGTTTCTTTCAAAAACAAGGACATTTCTAACTGACTCCAAAACTTTTGAACGATAGTGTATGTATAAAAATATATATTTACCAGAAAAATATGGGGGATTGGAAATGCAGACAATTACATTGATTGAAGCTACAATCTGCAATATTAAAGCTGATCGACCTCATATATAAATAACTTGTTTTTCTCCTAGATAAACCCTCTGTTGAAGACTGCACTTCATCTCAGAGCATGAAGCTGGTTGAAACATACAGGCAGGACTGACATCTGACTAGCAATTTAAAGTGACTTGAATGGAAGAACAGCATGCACCACCCCAGGTGTAGTTCCCTCAGGAACTCCCGACACGTCACCCTGTCGTCGGCAATAAAGGTTTGTTCGCACACGACAAGCACCTGACCAGGTGTCGCCGGTGCCCAAGTGAGGTGGTGCACACAGCCACCATGCAGTGGAGGAGGCGCTACTGCTGCACGCACGTCACCAGGCTCCTGTCTCTCCTCTCCTTGCTGGTGGTCCTGGTCATCTTGAGTCATCAGGACTGGCTGCCGGGCATCAAGGGCCCAACATTGCGGAGGAAGAACCCAGTGGCTTACACTGAGGGAGGACTACACTCCAAAGACAAAAGAAATCACAGCTCCTCACAGATTCAATGGAGGGATGCACCGGTTCCCCCAGCACCTCCGAAAATGAATGCCAACCTCAGTTACCGTCAGGGGGACTCCTCTCCGCAGCAGGTTATGGGACTGGAGAGCTCGCTGGCGACTAATGCTAGCTTGAGCGGAGAGGTCGGGCTAGCGGGCCTGCTGACATCGGAACCCTACCCGTACATCATCAACGAGCCCAACAAGTGCTGGGAGGGCGGCCCAGAACCCTTACTGGTGCTGCTGATAGCCACGGAGACCCAGCAGGTGGAGGCCAGGGAGGCCATCCGGCAAACATGGGGAAACGAGAGTGTGGTCCCAGGCCTTGTCCGGCTCTTCTTGCTGGGCGTGAAGGAGGGTGAGGTGGGCCGCCTGCAGCAGAGCAGCCTGGAGACCGAGAGCAGGAGGCACCATGACATCATCCAGCAGGACTTCATGGACACGTACAACAACCTGACCATCAAAACCCTGATGGGCATGCACTGGGTGGCCGCGCACTGCCCGGGCGCCAATTACGTCATGAAGACAGACAGTGACATGTTTGTCAACACGGAGTATCTCGTCCAGAAGCTGCTCCGGCCCAAAAATCAGCCCAAACGTGACTATTTCACAGGCTACCTGATGAAGGGCTATGCACCCAACAGGAATAAGAACAGCAAGTGGTACATGTCCCCTGAGCTGTATCCCAGTGATAGGTACCCCACCTTCTGCTCAGGAACTGGCTACGTGTTCTCGGGGGACCTGGCGGGGAAGATCTACAGGGCCTCTCTAGGCATTCGCAGGCTGCATCTGGAGGACGTCTACATGGGCATCTGCCTGGCCAAGCTGCGGATCGAACCCACACCGCCACCCAATGAGTTCCTGTTCAACCACTGGCGGGTGTCCTACTCCAGCTGCAAGTACAGCCACCTCATAACCTCCCACCAGTTTCACCCCAACGAACTGCTCAAGTACTGGCACCACCTGCAGCGCAACAAGCACAACGCCTGCATCAACACACCCAACGACTAGATGGGCAGGTTTCACCAGAGGAGACTGCATGGGTACAGAATATTTGGTGACAAAGGATCAAGGGTGATGTTAGATCATGGCCTGTGCAGAGTCACTGGCAAGATGTAACCGAGTAAAGCACGTTTTTGGACAAACTAATGGTTGAGGAGGACAGTCATTTTTTTTTTAATGGCACTACAGTTCATATTTTTTTGTTTAATATATTAATTTTAAATAAAAATGTATGCGTCAGTATAGAGAGGACCTGAATTAAAGCCGCTACACAAACAGCGCGATGGAGCGTCATATACAGGCCGTTCCAACATTTAAGCCACAAAGTACATAGAACTACGTGTGAAAATGATGCTCCATCGCTGTTTGCGTGTGAAGGGCCCATTATATTTGAACAGGGGATACTGATAAAGCTTAGACTGTATTGGTGGACTGTCACGGTCTGGTATCCATTGTGTTCAACTTGGGTTTAAATCATTTCCCTTTTTTTTAATTTTTTTATGTTGGGTTTCAAAGAGCCTTCAAGGGTACTTCAATTATTCCCCCAAAAGATCTTTGGGCATACTTGAGCAGTGGTAAAACCACTTCTAGTGCCAAATAAAGAATGTCAAGTATCAAAAACCAAAAGGAACATTGAATCATCTCACAAGTAGCAGTTGACATGTAGAAAGAATGAAAGACAGGATATCTGCAAGAGTAGAGCATGTGGTTGAGAGGAAACAGATCTGGGTGGAACACAGAGCATAAGATTAACTGTCAAATGCGAGTAGATTGACATATTGGCGGGTAAGAATGTATTTCACCAGCCACATTAGCAGGTGGTCAATTTGCAGGGCTCTACAGTACGAGCATTACATATGCGAATAACAAGTCAAAAGTCAAGTATAAGCACATGTGCAACTTAGAAAAATACTGCAGTATCTGTTTACAAAGTATTTCTGCTGTTTTGTTTCATAGCTACTAATAGATAATACTACACCCCACCTCACACAGCAACACTGCCTGGCAGGGGAGCTGAGCTCACTGAGTGAAGTACTGAGAATCATTTTTGGAGGTGGTGCGAACAGGCATTTACTCAAAAGTCTACAAAGTGAGACTATGTCCTTGTGTTTCTTCGCTATTTACATTGTTTTGTTTTCAAGCTTGGTTGTTTTTCAACGTTAGTTCGACAAAGCGAAGAGCCGTTGCTCAGATCCCAAATCTCCCAGAAACACGTGACAGGAGTCTAGTGTCCCCATTACCACAGTAACCTCCGGTCTCTGATAATTTAAATTGAGCAATGTACCACATTACTTCTTACTAATTAATGTATTGTTTTAGAAACATTACAAAGCATGGTCATCCGTATTTTTTAAATTGTATTTTTTATGTAATTATGGTCCCAATTTTTGGGGGGGCTGGTAAAAAATAATAATAATAAATATATATATATATATATATATATATATATATATATATATATATATATATATATATATATATATATATATATATATATATATATATATATATATATATATATATATATATATATATATATATATATATATATATATATATATATATATATAAAAATAGAGACACACTACATAAACTCCCAGTCATTTATTGAGTAAATCACCAATGTTTCGGCATCACTGTGCCTCCTTCAGCATCACCCTACAACGATGGGGTTGTTCAATTCCTGCATGGACTAAACATCCTGAATATATGTTAAACTACAAGCCGACTAGGGTAACAGAAGACGAAAGGATGATCTTACCGTCACAGACTTCAGGGTCATGCCGTGGTATGTTCCCATGGTGTCAATCTTGAAACCCTCCGTTTCTAAGGACACAATTAGTTCATCAATATTGAATCTTACTTTTCATAAAGTTTATCTTCATTTGTTCATTACTGCGTAAGGAAATTAAATGGATAACACTAAAATATATATTTACTTCACAAATTAAAGCACCATCTATGAACATATACCTTGCATGCGTACGTGACTAGAGACACAAACTTTCATTCAGGTCAGCTAAAACTAATGCACACACACACACAAAATGTTACTATTCATGCCCATATTTACACAGTAGCACACGTCACATGACAATATGTGCCCTGGTCCCACTCAATAAAGCTGGGAGGATATGGGCAAAAATTCATATCACGATAAATGTCCTGCATTGATGCAATAACAATAAATAGATATTCAATTTTATAACATTCATGTGCACTTCTCTTGAAACTACTACCGTAATTTCCGGACTATAAGCCGCTACTTTTTTCCCACGCTTTGAACCTCGCGGCTTAAACAATGACGAGGCTAATATACGGATTTTTTCCCGCTTTCAAAAAAAACACATTCTGTGACGTGCTCAGTTTTTGGCGGCATGAAGCTTTCATTAGACCAATGAAATTGCCGAACGGGTTAAGGTCAAACAACTTTTTTGTTTACTGTTTAGATTAAATCGAGCGCTCTCAAACTTCCCATCATTCTGATTACGGTAGTCATTTTGTCACCCTCATCATGGCAAAGACACGGAGAAATGCATATGATGCAGCTTTCAAGTTGAAGGCGATTGATCTGACTGTTGGAAAAGGAAATAGAGCTGCTGCACGGGAGCTTGGTCTGGAGCAATGACTTTCTTGGTAGGCTACTGTTTACTGCTAATTTTTTATTTTTTGTTACAAGCCGTGTTTCGTTAAAGCCTATTTATTTTTGTTACAAGCCGTTTTTCGTTAAAGCCTGTGTAAAGTTCATTTGTTTCAATGTACCGGTAGGCACCTGCGGCTTATAGACTTGTGCGGCTTATTTATGTTCAAAATAATAATTTGTAAAAAAATTCAGTGGGTGCGGCTTATATTCAGGTGCGCTCAATAGTCCGGAAATTACGGTAACTAGTTTGATTGTAGGCATCAATTGTCCCATTAACAATCACCTATAGTAGCAAACTTATTTCATTTAAAAACATCACATTTTTCTACTATAGGCTACTTATCATAATGAACGATAATCAGCAAAATGCCTGCGATAAGTGATCATTTTCAGTTTATCATCCCAGCTCTACCACTCACCCTCTTTTCCTTTGAATCTCTCCTGATCGTATCGGTTATAAGCAGCTGGGACAGGCTGTTTGTTCCTTATGGACTGGTCCTTGAGGGAAGATAAGAGGTCACACTTAAAACACAGGTCATTTCCAATGAAGGATCCAAAGAGAGACAGCTATAACGGACAGTTCAGTGGTAATACTACGCTCAACCCTGCTTCGACGGGTTAAATACTCATTGACCTTTTTCTGGAGAAACTCCCAGTTAATTTCAAGCTCCATTTCTTGGAGAAATTAGAACAGGGAGGTATTCATTTATGTTTATGGAATTCCTCAGCTAAAGCCTTTACTGGTTAAGGAAGTCATTCTCAATTATGCATGTATTACATCACAATGGCAAAAATGAAAATCACATGGCTGAATTCCTAGGATGCAAAAGTGTGTATCCAAAATCAAACTAAAAAGGTACATCTACATCAGTTTATATCCAGAATCAAACATGGGCTGTTCCTTACCACCTGAGTGGTGTTCTGTGCTGGTCTCTGCTCAGGGGCGCGTCCCTCCTCCCTGGCCTTTACCGATTGAAGGATGGCAAAGATGTTTTTGGAGAAGTTCTGCAAGAGCATAAGATTTATCAGCACAGTGTAAAAAAAAAAAGAAAAAAAAAAAAAGGTAGACGAGACGTCAGTGTAAAAAAGGTAGACGAGATATCTACTGTTCTGTTTAATAACAGAACAGCAGATATCACCACCAAACCATACATTTCCCTTGAGGTGATGCTGCCACCTGCAGGCATTAAAAGAACACTGAAGTGTGAAAACAGATAAGCCAAAGATTGTTGATCAGCTACGGATATGGACCATTACCTCCGCCCTTCAAGGCTAGGACTGGGGAAGCTGATCCAAACACGGTAATGTCTACATGGAGTGAATACATGCTTGTTCTTCCCATGTGGCTGGGTTCCTCCTAATAATGTCCAGATGTCCATCTCATTGCCTTAACCCATCAGAGTCTAAGCTGGGGGGGGTTCTACTAAGCTATAAGAAATTGTATTAATGTGGTCATACCAAGGATCATTTACCTATTTGATTGAATTTTAAGACCCCTTGAAGTATAAAAATATATATATAATAAAAAAATGATATGAAAAAGTATTTTTGGCCTTACTGCTATTAGCCCATACAACCGCATTGAATAACAGATTCACTACATGGAACAGATAGTCCCCCAAAAATATCAAAAGAAAGTTTGTTCTGAAGTCTCTTCTATATAGTAGATATTTTTTTAAATAATAAAAAAAAGTGTTTGAACATGCATTTAACCCCATGTTCTTTGCATTGAACAGTATAAATACTTCCATACATTTTTTCAACTGGTACCGGGGGACCTTCAGACAAGTCTTGTGAGGCCTGTGGGTGTCCCAGAGCAAAACAGACATGTACAGTACCAGTCAAAAGTTGACACCAACTCATTCAAGGGGTTTTCTATCATTTATTTTTACATTGCATCCCTGTTGACTATTATTCTACGAACTGGCGAGGGACCAAAAAGGGGACACTAGGGGGAAAGGTTAACTAATTAAACAAAGAATATGATCTACATGATCAGTGTGTGTGTGTAAAATAAAAAAGGTTAATGTGAACCTAACTCACAGCTAAAAAAAAGTAAAATCCAATGTTATTTGTTGCCTAGACTTTACTGCAAATGACACTCAAGTCTTGAGAAAAAAAACAATATACTAATATTGCATTTAGCCATGACAGCCTTTATAATATAATGTTTATAATAGAATGCTTGTAACTACACACATCTAACTATTGCACTTTGGAAAAACAACATCTTAATGAAAATATGAAAAACAGGCATTCTATTTTTGCTCTATTATAGTGGCCACTATGTTAGACATTAATCAAGTGCACAAGGCTACATGTGTGCAAAAATAACATTCACTGAGTAAAACATTAAATGATCCCCCCCACTCAGACGCAAGTGTTACTGTCAAATTCAACACAACAAAAGCAATCTCGTCGGGCTACACTATTGCATTGTACACTTTCTGCCTTTTCTACAATATGCCAGCATGATATCAATTATGCCAACCAAGGGTCTCTTTCAGGCACAGAGTACACCTGGCATAGCCCTTTTAATCCACTGTATTGAAAAAGTGAGAAAGCGGGAAAGTGTATGGTGTTCCTTTCACCTCACCTCTATATTGGCATCCAGCTTAAACCAGGCCCAGCTCCAGCTACACTTCATCCATGAATCCACTTGTTTAACAAGCAATGCATCATTTTCACCTAATTCTCTCATTCTGAATATTAACCACATACTGTAGAGGGAAAACATTACTTCACAGATAGTTCATTAGCTAGTTAACATTTCACACAGATTCCCAGGGTCCAGTAAGCTACTAACGCATTATAACTTGAAGAACAGCAAGGAGTCGTATACCAGTTAATACTATAGCGAATTGGTCAGGTTACTAATGTTAGCTCATCTGATGTAAAGTTAGCTAGCTAACATTAGCTGTCTGACTTTATTAGCAAGCTAATTTTCACACCATAAACTCAATTATTTCATCAGTTAAGTTGACTGCCCGTTCCATGATCTCGCCATCACGGTTGACAACTCCATTGTGTCCTCCTCCCAGAGTGCTAAGAGCCTTGGCGTGACCCTGGACAACACCCTGTCGTTCTCCGCTAACATCAAGGCGGTGACCCGATCCTGTAGGTTCATGCTCTACAACATTCGCAGAGTACGACCCTGCCTTACACAGGAAGCGGCGCAGGTCCTAATCCAGGCACTTGTCATCTCCCGTCTGGATTACTGCAACTCGCTGTTGGCTGGGCTCCCTGCCTGTGCCAATAAACCCCTACAACTCATCCAGAACGCCGCAGCCCATCTGGTGTTCAACCTTCCCAAGTTCTCTCACGTCACCCCGCTCCTCCGCACACTCCACTGGCTTCCAGTTGAAGCTCGCATCTGCTACAAGACCATGGTGCTTGCCTACGGAGCTGTGAGGGGAATGGCACCTCCGTACCTTCAGGCTCTGATCAGTCCCTACACCCAAACAAGGGCACTGCGTTCATCCACCTCTGGCCTGCTGCCCCCCCTACCTCTGCGGAAGCACAGTTCCCGCTCAGCCCAGTCAAAGCTCCCTCACGACGCCAGGACAGTGGAGTCAATCACCACCTTCCGGAGACACCTGAAACCCCACCTCTTTAAGGAATACCTGGGATAGGATATAGTAATCCTTCTACCCCCCCCCCAAAAAAAGATAGATGCACTATTGTAAAGTGGTTGTTCCACTGGATAACATAAGGTGAATGCACCAATTTGTAAGTCGCTCTGGATAAGAGCGTCTGCTAAATGACGTAAATGTAAAATGTAAAAAAGAGTGTGCAAAGCTGTCATCAAGGCAAAGGGTGGCTAGTTTGAAGACTACTTGTTGAACACTTTTTTAGTTACTACATGATTCATGTGTTATTTCATAGTTTTGATGTCTTCACTATTATTCTACAATGTAGAAAATAGTAAAAAAAATTAGAAAAACCCTTGAATGAGTAGGTGTGTCCAAACTTTTGACAGGTATTGTACATGTTCGTGAGGGCTCAATAGTTTGTAGGCAAAACCGTTTGAACGCTACATACAATTTTGTGAAAATACCCATTTTTGGGATGTCTCATTGTCTGACAAACACTGATCTAGCGCGGTCACCTTTCAAGTTCAACATAGGCGGATGAGGTTGATTGAGACGCATCCACAGGGGTATGGAAATTAACCTTAGGGGGTTAATGACAGCATGACCCTCGCTCCCCCCAGCCATAGACACTCTAGGGGTTGACCTCTGACCTTTCCAGTGCTCTGTAGGATGGTGGTCCTGGTCCTCCACACCCGCTCCCTGCTGACTATGTCCCTGGTCACGTCCACCTCTGCATCCACAAAGCTCCTCTGCTTCAGTGTGATATCCTCATCCAGGTCTGTCTTGATGGTGGAGCGCTTCTTGGCCATAATCTTGGCTTTGATGGCAGCGATCTTCTCCACGGACATGGCCTCAGACAGTGACCTGGGGGCAGAGGTGATCTCTATTAGCCCTTACTTCACCAGCTAAGCTGACAGAACACATGAATAATTAGGTGGCTGCTTACATTTGTCCTATACAAGAATATATTATATGCATGTGTGAATTGGAAATGTTTTTTTGTTTAGTTTTTTTTGCATTTCCCACTCCCCTGAGATGATAATTTAGTGGGGGGAGAAAAAAAAACGTTCTAATAAAAAGCTAAGCTGCCTCGAGTAGAAATTAATGTTTGGGGTTGATTGAGCAGTGAATTTAAATAATGCAGTGTTTAGTGAATAAGGCAAACTTCCTGGTTTGTATTTATGTCAGCCTGCTCTCATTGGGATACCGTAGCATCTTAAAACCTATGTAGCAATGGTGAATGGCTTCATGATAACGGCCCATATTTTGTAACTATGGACGTTCAATGACAGTACCTTCATACCCATCCTAACGCTAGTCATAAGACTGCTCTGCCCAGGCCAACAGCAGATTATAAACATTACTAGCTACTTTCATCAATTGCTTAGGACCAATATTTTCGGTTTATTGTGTTTTGGTATTTTTAACAAATCTATACTCGCAATTCAGCTCGATGCTGGCAGTTTCATTATGTTGTTGAACCGTAAAAATAAAAAATAAAAAATATATATATTTCAAAATAAACTTGACTGGATGATGGAAGGGTGTAGGCACCTCATACCTGATCTGGTCAGTTTGCACTATGCCCTCTTTGTGGCCTTCCAGTCTAGCAGCCAGACGCTCCTTGTCCAGTCGCACTCGTTCCTCATCCTAGATAACAACAGAATGTGTTAGAATGGTAAAATGCTCCGTATGATGAAAGATAATCATGTATTCAATTTGGGCAGGGATCATATTCTCAAAATGTATGAATTCACTGTACTGTAAATTGCTTTGGATAAAAATGTCTTAACAAGCAAGTCATCTGGCATCTTGTTAAACAGGATACCTATAAATAATTCATTTTGAGCTGAGGAGTACGTTCTATAAAGAACTGAGCTGAGGAGTCTGAATGGCGCCGGTCAAAGATGATATACATACCTCAATCCTTGGTTTTTTGGCTTCGGATGACACCTCATCTGATGCTCGTTTGACTGATGATGCAATACAGGATTAATTAGCCAACTTGTGCAAAATTATGCAATACCTTTCCAATTCTAATCTGCAAAATATCTAAAATGACTCTCACCAAGCTGATTGCATGTGCAACACAGGCCAATGGTGAACAAAATAGTATATTAGGCCTTACAGCATGGACTGTTGATATATCCGTTTCAAGGGAACACATTTTCTAATATACATGGATTAAATCATTCAATCAATGGAAGAGTTGTCATATTCAAAATGCTAAAACTACCTTGCGTTGGCCTTTGCAAACCAATCTCTATGGGGGCACTTCTGTCGATACTTGTCGAAGTAGCTGTGAAGAGAAATCAAAAAGGAAATTGCTTTAGTACAATAATTTCAATGGAATCTACGTGTGTGCATTAATTTCACTGTATTAAATCTGATTTGGTTTCAATTTATACTTACAACTTTCCCCATTGAGATAGGACAGCAAGCCCTTTCTATCAGGTCTTCTGACAACCGGAATGTTCTCTGTCTAGGGGGTGATCAGAAAACCCAAGTAAATCACAATGAAATACAACACAATTTACCAAGGTCACAACAACGCCTCTGGCAATGACAATCAATAGACCACTGGCAACACTGAGAAGACAGAACATCCATGGCACATGACAGCAGTACTCAACTAACTCTATACAACTCTCACTTGCAGTGAGGACATTAAATCTACTTACTGCAGCCCTTCGCACATAGGATGGATGAGGGAGATGCACATTGTTGAGCAGGAACAAAATGGAGTCCAGAGTATAGTACTCCTTGGGCTGACCCTCCTTTCCAGTTCTGAAAATCATTACAATCAGCTTTAGCATTGCAAAATTAAACTAACTTTCCCAAAATTCCTATGTTTTCCAGAAATGTTTATTAGAAGATTCACGGAATAAACATGAAATCGGGAATCCTTCGACCAGGATTTCTGGAAAACCAGGGAATGTTGGGAAAGTTAAAAGAATTTTGTAACACTAGTCAGCGTTGACCAGTAGTTTTGCACATTGTTTACAGTTGTTTCAGTAAAATCCAGGTGCCCTCTTGTGGAACTAATCTGGAATTTAGTCACAATGCATGCATTAATAGTGAAGGCTTAGATAAATAGTTTAAATCCTGTATTTTGTTAATGACGTTACACACAAATAGTGACCAGGACGACTGTCACAGCTTTCCAATGACACTTCCAACTGGCCCAACTTGTTGGGTTAAAATGAGGTTGTCCAACTATTTCATGTCATTCGGCCTGAACGACTGGTTGTTCTGCAAAAACCAGGAAATACTTAGCTAGCTAGCTGACACAGAACATCAACGTAACGTCTAGCTGGCAAGCTAGAAATGTAAAAACACGGTGACAGGTACGGTCACCTGAGGAAATCAATAGTTAGTTGCAATACTGTAACTTAACTACCGCGGGTTTGCAAACATGACAGCTGGCTTATGACAATGTTGCCTGGGTAGTGGCTTTTACACAAAGCAATTAACGTTAGATAGTTAGCTAGTGTGCTAGTTAAACCCCCCAAACTAACAATAAATGATAACTGCATTTGCTATCTTTCGGTGCAAATAGTAGCTAGCACCTTTTAAACACAGCAAGAAAAGTTTTAGCATCAACAACCTTATCGCGCTAACATTAACGTTAGCTATTAACGTTACTAGCTAGCCTAGCTACAACAGGCCGATTGAAGCGAGTAATTTACCAATTTATAAGCAAAATTAACATACCCCCAAATGACATAGTTAGTCTTGACATTTTTGGGCCAAGAGAACTCTCCAAAGATAACTTCGTCTCCTTTGGCGACGATTTCTTTTTTCTGGATGTTGTATTGGCGAAGAACACTCAACACGTCCGCCATCTTCACTTGTCTTCATGTAACTAGCGAGCGTGATTGCAAGGCCCCCAGTCACCTATCAACAGAATGCAATGTGGTCTCACAGAATGCCTGATCCCAATTTCCAGTTGTATTTGTGTTCAGTGTCAATGGATAGGTCTATTCTCAAACAAATTGCATAACATTTCACTTTTTGTTTTATTATAATCTCTGTTCTCCATATATAAAATGCATAAATGTATCATGATTCATTTATGGCCATTATGCCTAAAAAGAAAAATTGAATTCCCTTCTATAGCCACAAAATACTTGCTTGCCTTCTCTGTAAAAGGTACATTTTGTAAAGTAAATACACACATGGTAAAGAAATGTCCATGAAACACTTTATTAAGGTTTGCATTGACACTATGGCTAATGTAAATGGCATGCAATATGAACTGAAATCACCTTTCAGTTGAAAGAGGAATGGATTAGTCATGTGACAGTAAGGCCTACGTTTAGAATTTATTCAGTTCAACTTTCTCTATCAATATGGACTGTGGCCATTCTATCTCCACCTGTCAATGTGCCCCACTGTATTCTCTACTATCGCAAATGACTCCAAAGTATTATTACCTCAGAATGAATGCATTATTAGAGTCTAGAGCATTTTCAAATGTAGCATGTTCTGTTAACTACGTTCGAACCGATGTCCTCAGATGGGCTTCTATCTCAACTCATGGGGTTGGGACCAACTTGGGAACTGGTGGGGCCTTAATAGACTGACATTTTGTGCCATACTTTATATTGAATAAGATGAAATCAACACAAAGTAAAAAGGTCTTTAGAAATCACAGTTACCAGGTCTGAATTTGTTTTGTCTAAATTAGGGTTGATCTGAAATGACAGAAGACAGAAAATAACAATTCAATAAACCACAGTTAATACTTTCCACTTGCGCTATTTTAGCTTCAGCCAACATTCTCCCATTGAATTGACTGCTAAAAGGTAAAGCATTTTAGTGTTCTCATTTTATTTATTCAATATTTGAAGAATTATAAAGCATTGCATTTTAAATATCTACAGTGTTACACAAGTATGACAAAGATACATTCAGTGGGATCTATTACAATGGAAAAGTAGCTAGTGAGTTTCTATGGAACATTAGTAAGTATTTGGATAACTGACATTCTAACATTAGTGCTTGTTTATCATAAACCTCCTACACTGGAATACTTTTAATGTGCGTCTAGCAGCTTCAGTCTTCAGACTATTAAATGGTCTTGTTTAGACCTTCAACAACATGATACAGCAATAGAAAAAGCCATTGGTAATCCATAAAATCAATAGATTCCAGGGTCGAGATCATTAGGCACCAAATAGAAAACCAATTGAAACAGGGAGGGTACTTCCTGCACTTGTTCAATAAGAAACGTTTATTTTAAATTTTACATTGTACAAGATTTTAAAACCTTTTCGAACGTCTGCCCTAATGAACATGACCCAGGGAATAAACCAATTTTGCAGGTTTGCCAAAAACTGCCAGTGACAAATGATGACAGTCACTCTCTCATCTCTTGGCATCAAATACTTCCTTGTTTTGACTTGTGACAAAGCAAATGAAACTAAATGGATTCGCATGTTACATGTTTAAGTGCACCAAGTGTATTCTATCATGTGTTTGACCTAATAAAAAAACAAAAAATATATACTGCAATCGAACAAAATAAGTTGCTTAGTCTTCTATATAGTGATTAGACCAATTGAAGAAGTCAAAAGAGACGAGGCAGGTTGCCTAGCGGTTAAGCACATTGGGCCAGTAACCAAAAGGTCACTGGTTCGAATCCCTGAACAGACTAAGTGAAATATCTGTTGATTTGCTCCTGTAAGTCACTCAGGATAAGTGAGTTTGCTAAATGATGAAAATTGACAGATTAAAAAAGGGCTCTATGTTCACATCAAACTTGCTATAACATATCAAAGGAGATTGGTGGCACCTTAATTGGGGTGGACAGGCTTGTAGTAATGACTGGGGTGGAAAAAGTGAAATGGTATCAAACGGTGTTCCAGCCATTATTTTGAGCCATCCTCCAGTGGTAGATGTATACAGGGATTCCTTCTTACATAAACTCCCCTACGTATTTATTTGGACGGTGAAGCTAAAACTTTGAATTTGGCTCTATACTCCAGCATTTTGGATTTGAGCTCAAATGTTAGATATGAGGTGTGAGTATTTATTTAACTAGGCAAGTCAGTTAAGAACAAATTCTTATTTGCAACGACGGCCTACCCCGGCCAAACTCTAACCCAGACGACGCTGGGACAATTGTGCACCGCCCTATGGGACTCCCAATCACGGCCGGTTGTGATACAGCCTGGAATCTAACCAGGGTCTGTAGTGACACCTCTAGCACGGAGAGGCAGTGCCTTAGACCGCTGTGCCCAAAAAGTACAGATGTCACTTTTTATTTGAGAGTATTTTCATCTGTTTTACCGTTTAGAAATGAAGCACTTGATGCATCATACCCCCAAGACATGCTAAACTCTCAACATGACCAATAGGGAGACCTTATCATTTTTTTGAGGTTATGATAAATTGAAGAAATCGTTATTGGAAATATCAACTTAAAAAAAAAATCTGCTCTCTGCGTCGTTTCCAGCCACATCCATTTCAAGGTATTTCCACCAATTCTCTCCATATTTTTCTTTCTCGTCTTTGCACTGTCCAGAATCTGTTCTCAGATCAGGTCCAGGGCTAGGTTACGGATGACCTCTATGGCTCCCAGGTCAAAGCCGCAGAGGTCCAGCATGCCCCTGTCCTCGGCGGGATCAGCGATGGATAGACCGTTGGAGGTCAACCCACACACCATAAGTTTGGAGAAGATACCCATTTTCTAGCAAAAACAAAACACAATCGAGACCCTTTTAAATCCATATACTGTGCATACTGTCTATTCACACCATTATATATACACACAGTGCCTTTGGAAAGTATTCAGACCCCTTGACTTTTTCCACATTTTGATATGTTACAGCCTTATACTAAAATTGATTAAATTAAATATTTTCCTCAAGTCTACACAACACCCCATAATGACAAAGCAAGAACAGATTTAGAAATGTATGACAACAAAAAAACACCTTGTTTACATAAGTATTCAGACACTGCTATGAGACTCGAAATTGAGCTCAAGTGCATCCAGTTTCCATTGATCATCCTTGAGATGGACTCCAATAAAGTTGAAGAAACACATGTGGTAAATTCACACCTGCATATACAGTGCCTTGCAAAAGAATCCACCCCCTTGATGTTTTTCCTATTTTGATGCATTAGAACCTGTAATTTAAATTGATTTTTATTTGGATTTCATGTAATGGACATACACAAAATAGTCCAAATTGGTGAAAAAAAAATTCTAAAAACGGAAAAGTGGTGCGTGCATATGTATTCACCCCCTTTGCTATGAAGATCCTAAGTAAGATCTGGTGCAACCAATTACCTTCAGAAGTCACATAATTAGTTAAAGTCCACCTGTGTGCAATCTAATGCTTTTGGAAGAAGCTAGCTAGCTAACGAAGAATAACAAAGAATATCTAGTTAACAGAAGAAAAGAAAGAGAAAATCAGGACAGAAGAAAAAGGATATCAAAGTGAAACAGTTCTCTAAAGACACAAGAGACAATAATACAAGAAACAACACTTCTGTAGCTTGTCAACTATGTGTCTGTCTATCCCTGTTCTCTCCCCTCTGCACAGGCCATACAAACGCTTCACACCGCGTGGCCGCTGCCACTCTAACCTGGTGGTCCCAGCGCGCACGACCCACGTGGAGTTCCAGGTCTCCGGCAGCCTCTGGAACTGCCGGTCTGCAGCCAACAAGGCTGAGTTCATACCAGCCCTTTCAAGCTTAACATCCTTATCATTTATCGCCCTCCAGGTTCCCTTGGAGAGTTCATCAATGAGCTTGACGCCTTGATAAGTTCCTTTCCTGAGGATGGCTCACCTCTCACAGTTCTGGGTGACTTTAACCTCCCCACGTCTACCTTTGACTCATTCCTCTCTGCCTCCTTCTTTCCACTCCTCTCCTCTTTTGACCTCACCCTCTCACCTTCCCCCCCTACTCACAAGGCAGGCAATACGCTTGACCTCATCTTTACTAGATGCTGTTCTTCCACTAATCTCATTGCAACTCCCCTCCAAATCTCCGACCACTACCTTGTATCCTTTTCCCTCTCGCTCTCATCCAACACTTCTCACTCTGCCCCTACTCGGATGGTATTGCGCCGTCCCAACCTTCACTCTCTCTCTCCCGCTACTCTCTAATCTCTTCCATCCTATCATCTCTTCCCTCTGCTCAAACCTTCTCCAACCTATCTCCTGATTCTGCCTCCTCAACCCTCCTCTCCTCCCTTTCTGCATCCTTTGATTTTCTCTGTCCCCTATCCTCCAGGCCGGCTCGGTCCTCCCCTCCTGCTCCGTGGCTCGACGACTCACTGCGAGCTCACAGAACAGAGCTCCGGGCAGCCGAGCGGAAATGGAGGAAAACTCGCCTCCCTGCGGACCTGGCATCCTTTCACTCCCTCCTCTCTACATTCTCCTCTTCTGTCTCTGTTGCTAAAGCCACTTTCTACCACTCTAAATTCCAAGCATCTGCCTCTAACCCTAGGAAGCTCTTTGCTACCTTCTCCTCCCTCCTGAATCCTCCTCCCCCTCCCCCCCCCCCCCCCCCCTCCTCCCTCTCTGCGGATGACTTCGTCAACCATTTTGAAAAGAAGGTTGACGATATCCGATCCTCGTTTGCTAAGTCAAACGATCCTGCTCACACTGCCCTACCCTGTGCTTTGACCTCTTTCTCCCCTCTCTCTCCAGATGAAATCTCGCGTCTTGTGACGGCCGGCCGTCCAACAACCTGCCCACTTGACCCTATCCCCTCCTCTCTTCTCCAGACCATTTCCGGAGACCTTCTCCCCTACCTCACCTCGCTCATCAACCCATCCTTGACCGCTGGCTACGTCCCTTCCGTCTTCGAGAGCGAGAGTTGCACCCCTTCTGAAAAAACCTACACTCGATCCCTCCCATGTCAACAACTACAGACCAGTATCCCTTCTTTCTTTTCTCTCCAAAACTCTTGAACGTGCCGTCCTTGGCCAGCTCTCCTGCTATCTCTCTCAGAATGACCTTCTTGATCCTAATCAGTCAGGTTTCAAGACTGGGCATTCAACTGAGACTGCTCTTCTCTGTGTCACGGAGGCTCTCCGCACTGCAAAAGCTAACTCTCTCTCCTCTGCTCTCATCCTTCTAGACCTATCTGCTGCCTTTGATACTGTGAACCATCAGATCCTCCTCTCCACCCTCTCCGAGTTGGGCATCTCCGGCGCGGCCCACGCTTGGATTGCGTCCTACCTGACAGGTCGCTCCTACCAGGTGTCGTGGCGAGAATCTGTCTCCGCACCATGCGCTCTCACCACTGGTGTCCCCCAGGGCTCTGTTCTAGGCCCTCTCCTATTCTCGCTATACACCAAGTCACTTGGCTCTGTCATATCCTCACATGGTCTCTCCTATCATTGCTATGCAGACGACACACAATTAATCTTCTCCTTTCCCCCTTCTGATAACCAGGCGGCGAATCGCATCTCTGCATGTCTGGCAGACATATCAGTGTGGATGACGGATCACCACCTCAAGCTGAACCTCGGCAAGACGGAGCTGCTTTTCCTCCCGGGGAAGGACTGCCCGTTCCATGATCTCGCCATCACGGTTGACAACTCCCTTGTGTCCTCCTCCCAGAGTGCTAAGAACCTTGGCGTGATCCTGGACAACACCCTGTCGTTCTCCACTAACATCAAGGCGGTGACCCGATCCTGTAGGTTCATGCTCTACAACATTCGCAGAGTACGACCCTGCCTCACACAGGAAGCGACGCAGGTCCTAATCCAGGCACTTGTCATCTCCCGTCTGGATTACTGCAACTCGCTGTTGGCTGGGCTCCCTGCCTGTGCCATTAAACCCCTACAACTCATCCAGAACGCCGCAGCCCGTCTGGTGTTCAACCTTCCCAAGTTCTCTCACGTCACCCCGCTCCTCCGCTCTCTCCACTGGCTTCCAGTTGAAGCTCGCATCCGCTACAAGACCATGGTGCTTGCCTACGGAGCTGTGAGGGGAACGGCACCTCCATACCTTCAGGCTCTGATCAGGCCTTACACCCAAACAAGGGCACTGCGTTCATCCACCTCTGGCCTGCTGGCCCCCCTACCTCTGAGGAAGCACGGTTCCCGCTCAGCCCAGTCCAAACTGTTCGCTGCTCTGGCACCCCAATGGTGGAACAAGCTCCCTCACGACGCCAGGACAGCGGAGTCAATCACCACCTTCCGGAGACACCTGAAACCCCACCTCTTTAAGGAATACCTGGGATAGGATAAAGTAATCCTTCTAATCCCCCCCACCTTAAATGATTTAGATGCACTATTGTAAAGTGGTTGTTCCACTGGATATCATAAGGTGAATGCACCAATTTGTAAGTCGCTCTGGATAAGAGCGTCTGCTAAATGACTTAAATGTAAATGTAAGTGTCACACACACAAAATAAATGTCCCTTTTTCAGGACCCTGTCTTTCAAAGATAATTCGTAAAAATCGAAGTAACTTCACAGATCTTCATTGTAAAGGGTTTAAACAGTGTTTCCCATGCTTGTTCAATTAACCATAAACAATTAATGAACATGCACATGTGGAACGGTCATTAAGACACTAACAGCTTACAGACGGTAGGCAATTAAGGTCACAGTTATGAAAACTTAGGACACTAAAGAGGCCTTTCTACTGACTCTGAAAAACATAAAAAGAAAGATGCCCAGGGTCCCTGCTCATCTGCATGAACGTGCTTTAGGCATGCTGCAAGGAGGCATGAGGACTGCAGATAAGGCCAGGGCAATAAATTGCAATGTCCGTACTGTGAGACGCCTAAGATAGCGCTACAGGGAGACACGACGGACAGCTGATCATCCTCGCAGTGGCAGACCACGTGTAACAACACCTGCACAGGATCGGTACATCCAAACATCACACCTGAGGGACAGAATGGCAACCACAACTGCCCGAGTTACACCAGGAATGCACAATCCCTCCATCAGTGCTCAGGCTGTCTGCAATAGGCGGAGAGAGGCTGGACTGAGGGCTTGTAGGCATGTTGTAAGGCAGGTCCTCACCAGACATCACCGGCAACAACGTCGCCTATGGGCACAAACCCAACGTCGCTGGAGCAGACAGGACTGGCAAAAAGTGGTCTTCACTGACGAGTCACGGTTTTGTCTGACCAGGGGTGATGGTCGGATTCGCATTTATCGTCAAAGGAATGAGCGTTACACCGAGGCATGTACTCTGGAGCGGGATCGATTTAGAGGTGGAGGCTCCATCATGGTGTGTCACAGCATCATCGGACTGAGCTTGTTGTCATTGCCTGCAATCTCAACGCTGTGCGTTACAGGGAAGACATCCTCTTCCCTCATGTGGTACCCTTCCTGCAGGCTCATCCTGACATGACCCTCCAGCATGACAATGCCACCAGCAATACTGCTCATTCTGTGCGTGATTTCCTGCGAGACAGGAATGTCAGTGTTCTGCCACGACCAGCGAAGAGCCCAGATCTCAATCCCATTGAGCACGTCTGGAACCTGTTGGATCAGAGGGTGAGGGCTAGGGCCATTCCCCCCAAGAAATGTCCGGTAACTCGCAGGTTTTCCTTGGTGGAAGAGTGGGGTAACATCTCACAGCAAGAACTAGCAAATCTGGTGCAGTCCATGAGGAGGAGATGCACTGCAGAACTTAATGCAGCTGGTGGCCACACCAGAAACTGACTGTTACGTTTGATTTTGACCCCCCCTTTGTTCAGGGACACATTATTCAATTTCTGTTAGTCACATGTCTGTGGAACTTGTTAAGTTTGTCTCAGTTGTTGAATATTGTTATGTTCATACAAATATTTACACATGTTAAGTTAATGAAAATAAACGCAGCGAGAGGATGTTTCCTTTTTTGCTGAGATAGATAGATAGATAGATAGATAGATAGATAGATTTGAAGTCAGAAGTTTACATACACTCAGGTTGGAGTCATTAAAAACTCATTTTTCGACCACTCCACACATTTCTTGTTAATAAACTATAGTTTTGGCAAGTCGGTTAGGACATCTACTTTGTGCATGACAAGTCATTTTTCCAACAATTGTTTACAGACAGATTATTTCACTGTATCACAATTTCAGTGGGTCAGACGTTTACATACACTAAGTTGACTGTGCCTTTAAACAGCTTGGAACATTCCAGAAAATGATGTTATGGCTTTAGAAGCGTCTGATAAGCCAATTGACATAATTTGAGACAATTGGAGGTGTAGCTGTGGATGTATACTTAAACAACACATCCTAGATCTGAATGAAAGAAATAATCTTATTAAATACTTTTTTCTTTACATAGTTGAATGTGTTGACAACAAAATCACACAAAAATAATCAATGGAAATCCAAATTTATCAACCTATGGAGGTCTGGATTTGGAGTCACACTCAAAATTAAAGTGGAAAACCACACTACAGGCTGATCCAACTTTGATGTAATGTCCTTAAAACAAGTCAAAATGAGGCTCAGTAGTGTGTGTGGCCTCCACGTGCCTGTATGACCTCCCTACAACGCCTGGGCATGCTCCTGATGAGGTGGCGGATGGTCTCCTGAGGGATCTCCTCCCAGACCTGGACTAAAGCATCCGCCAACTCCTGGACAGTCTGTGGTGCAACGTGGCGTTGGTGGATGGAGCGAGACATGATGTCCCAGATGTGTTCAATTAGATTCAGGTCTGGGGAACGGGCAGGCCAGTCCATAGCATCAATGCCTTCCTCTTGCAGGAACTGCTGACACACTCCAGCCACATGAGGTCTAGCATTGTCTTGCATTAGGAGGAAGCCAGGGCCAACCGCACCAGCATATGGTCTCACAAGGGGTCTGAGGATCTCATCTCGGTACCTAATGGCAGTCAGGCTACCTCTGGCGAGCACATGGAGGGCTGTGCGGCCCCCCAAAGAAATGCCACCCCATGACTGACCCACCGCCAAACCGGTCATGCTGGAAGATGTTGCAGGCAGCAGAACGTTCTCCACGGCGTCTCCAGACTCTGTCACGTCTGTCACGTGCTCAGTGTGAACCTGCTTTCATCTGTGAAGAGCACAGGGCGCCAGTGGCGAATTTGCCAATCTTGGTGTTCTCTGGCAAATGCCAAACGTCCTGCACAGTGTTGGGCTGTAAGCACAACCCCCACCTGTGGACGTCGGGCCCTCATACCACCCTCATGGAGTCTGTTTCTGACCATTTGAGCAGACACATGCACATTTGTGGCCTGCTGGAGGTCATTTTGCAGGGCTCTGGCAGTGCTCCTCCTGCTCCTCCTTGCACAAAGGCGGAGGTAGCGGTCCTGCTGCTGGGTTGTTGCCCTCCTACGGCCTCCTCCACGTCTCCTGATGTACTGGCCTGTCTCCTGGTAGCGCCTCCATGCTCTGGACACTACGCTGACAGACACAGCAAACCTTCTTGCCACAGCTCGCATTGATGTGCCATCCTGGATGAGCTGCACTACCTGAGCCACTTGTGTGGGTTGTAGACTCCGTCTCATGCTACCACTAGAGTGAAAGCACCGCCAGCATTCAAAAGTGACCAAAACATCAGCCAGGAAGCATAGGAACTGAGAAGTGGTCTGTGGTCCCCACCTGCAGAACCACTCCTTTATTGGGGGTGTCTTGCGAATTGCCTATCATTTCCACCTGTTGTCTATTCCATTTGCACAACAGCATGTGAAATTTATTGTCAATCAGTGTTGCTTCCTAAGTGGACAGTTTGATTTCACAGAAGTGTGATTGACTTGGAGTTACATTGTGTTGTTTAAGTGTTCCCTTTATTTTTTTGAGCAGTGTATTTCAAGGCCTAGCTTCAAACTCAGTGCCTCTTTGCTTGACATCATGGGAAAATCAAAAGAAATCAGCCAAGACCTCAGAAAAAAATTGTAGACTTCCACAAGTCTGGTTCATCCTTGGGAGCAATTTCCAAACGCCTGAAGGTGCCACATTCATCTGTACAAATAATAGTAAGCAAGTATAAACATCTTGGGACCACGGAGCCGTCATACCGCTCAGGAAGGAGACACATTATGTCTCCTAGAGATGAACGTACTAGAGGTGAATGTACGAATTGTCCGTAGAGCTCCAAGACAGGATTGTGTCGAGGCACAGATCTGGGGAAGGGTACCAAAACATTTCTGCAGCATTGAAGGCCCCCAATAACACAGTGGCCTCCATCATTCTTAAATGGAAGAAGTTTGGAACCACCAAGACTCTTCCTAGAGCTGGCCGCCAGGCCAAACTGAGCAATCGGGGGAGAAGGGCCTAGGTGACCAAGAACCCGATGGTCACTGACAGGGCTCTAGAGTTCCTCTGTGGAGATGGGAGAACCTTCCAGAAGGACAACCATCTCTGCAGCACTCCACCATTCAGGCCTTTATGGTAGAGTGGCCAGACAGAAGCCACTCCTCAGTAAAAGGTACATGACAGCCAACTTGGAGTTTTCCAAAAGGCACCTAAAAGGACTCTCAGACTATGAGAAACAAGATTCTCTGGTCTGATAAAACCAAGATTGAACTCTTTGGCCTGAATGCCAAGTGTCACATCTGGAGGAAACCTGAGACCATCCCTACGGTGAAGCACGGTGGCGGCAGCATCATGCTGTGCGGATGTTTTTCAGCGGAAGGGACTAGGAGACTAGTCAGGATCGAGACAAAGATGATCGGAGCAAAGTACAGAGATACTTGATGAAAACCTGCTCCAGAGTGCTCAGGACCTCAGACTGGGGCAAAGGTTCACCTTCCAACAGAACAATGACCCTAAGCAAACAGCCAAGACAACGCAGGAGTGGCTTCGGGACAAGTCTCAGAAAGTCCTTGAGAGACCCAACCAGAGCCCAGACTTGAACCCAATCGAACATATCTGGAGAGACCTGAAAATATCTGTGAAGCAACGCTCCCCATCCAACCTGAGAGGATCTGCAGAGAAGAATGAGAGAAACTCCCCAAATACAGGGTATCGTCATACCCAAGAAGACTTGAGGCTGTAATCAGTGCCAAAGGTGCGTCAACAAAGTACTGAGTAAAGGGTCTGAATACTTACATAAATGTGATATTTAGAATAAATTAGCAAACATTCCTACAAGCATCTTTTTGCTTTGTCATTATGGGGTATTGTGTGTAGATTGAGGGCAAAAAAACAATTTCATCAATTTTAGATTAAGGCTGTAACTTAACAAAATGTGGAAAAAGTCAAGGCGTCTGAATACTTTCCGAATGCACTGTATATATACACACAGTACCAATCAAAAGTTTGGACACACCTACTCATTCAAGGGTTTTTCTTCATTTTTACTATTTTCTACACTGTCTAATAATATTGAACAAAAAGTATGAAATAACAAACATGGAATCATGTAGTAACCAAAAAAAGTGTTAAACAAATAAATATATTTTTGATTCTTCAAAGTAGCCACCCTTTGGCTTGATGACAGCTTTGCACACTCTTAACTAGCTTCATGAGGTCATCACCTGGAATGCATTTAACAGGTGTGCCTTGTTAAAAAGTTAATTTGTGGAATTTCTTTCCTTCTTAATGCGTTTGAGCCAATCAGCTGTGTTGTGACAAAATAGGGTTGGTATACAGAAGATAGAACCTACTTGGCAAAAGTCCAAGTCCATATTATGGCAAGAACAGCTCAAATAAACTAAGATAAATGACAGTCCATCATTACTTTAAGACATGAAGGTCAGTCAATATGGAACATTTCAAGAACTTTGAAAGTTTCTTCAAGTGCAGTTGCAAAAACCATCAAGCGCTATGATGAAACTGGCTCTCACGAGGACCGTCACAGGAAAGGAAGACCCAGAGTTACATCTGCTGCAAAGGATAAGTTCATTAGAATTTGCAGCCCAAATAAATGCTTCAGAGTTCAAGTAACAGACATCTCAACATCAACTGTTCAGAGGAGACTGCATGAATCAGGCCTTCATGGTCAAATTGCTGCAAAGAAACCACTACTAAAGGACACCAATAAGAAGAGACTTGCCTGGGCCAAGAAACATGAGCAATAGACATTAGACCGGTGGAAATCTGTCGCTTGGTCTGACGAGTCCAAATTTTCGATTTTTGGTTCCAACTGCCGTGTCTTTCTGAGACGCAGAGCAGGTGAATGTATGATCTGCGCATGTGTGGTTCCCACCGTGAAGCATGGAGGTGGTGGTGTGATGGTGCTTTGCTGGTGACACGGTCTGATTTATTTAGAATTCAAGGCACACTAAACCAGCATGGCTACCACAGCATTCTGCAGCGATATGCCATCCCATCTAGTTTGCACTTAGTGGGAATATAATTTGTTTTTCAACAGGACAATGACGCAAACACACCTCCAGGCTGTGGAAAAGCTATTTGACCAGAAGGAGAGTGATGGAGTGCGGCATCAGATGACCTGGCCTCCACAATCACCCGACATCAACCCAATTGAGATGATTTGGTATGAGTTGGACCACAGAGAGAAGGAAAAGCAGCCAACAAGTGCTCAGCATACGTGGGAACTCCTTCAAGACTGTTGGATAAGCATTCCAGGTGAAGCTGGTTGAGAAAATGCCAAGAGTGTGCAAAGCTGTTAACAAGGCAAAGGGAGGCTACTTTTGATTTGTTTAACACTTTTGTTTCGCACATGATTCCATGTGTGTTATTTCATAGTTTATGTCTTCACTATTTTTCTACAATGTAGAAAATAGTAAAATAAAAACCCTTGAATGAGTAGGTGTCCAAACTTTTGACTGGTACATATATTTATATTCCAGACTCTGACTAGGCTTGGGCAATATACCATTCATTTTATTTATTTCACCTTTATTTAACCAGGTAAGCTAGTTGAGAACAAGTTCTCATTTACAACTGCGACCTGGCCAAGATAAAGCAAAGCAGTTCGACACATACAACAACACAGAGTTACACATGGAATAAACACACAGTCAATAGTACAGTAGAAAAAGTGTATATACAGTGTGTGCAAATGAGGTAAGGCAATAAATAGGCCATGGTGGCGAAGTAACTACAATATAGCAATTAAACACTGGAATTGTAGATGTGCAGAAGATGAATGTGCAAGTAGAGATACTGGGGTGCAAAGGAGCAAGATAAATAAATAAATACAGTATGGGGATGAGGTAGATGGATGGGCTGTTTACAGATGGGCTATGTACAGGTGCAGTGATCTGTGAGCTGCTCTGACATCTGGTGCTCAAAACTAGTGAGGGAGATATGAGTCTCCAGCTTCAGTGATTTTTGCAGTTTGTTCCAGTCATTGGCAGCAGAGAACTGGAAGGAAAGGCGGCCAAAGGAAGAATTGGCTTTGGGGGTGACCAGTGAGATATACCTGCTGGAGCGCGTGCTACGGGTGGGTGCTGCAATGGAGACCAGTGAGCTGAGATAAGGCGGGGCTTTACCTAGCAGAGACTTGTAGATGACCTGGAGCCAGTGGGTATGGCGGCGAGTATGAAGCGAGGACCAGCCAACGAAAGCGTACAGGTCGCAGTGGTGGGTAGTGTATGGGGCTTTGGTGACAAAATGGATGGCACTGTGATAGACTGCATCCAATTTGTTGAGTAGAGTGTTGGAGGCTATTTTGTAAATGACATCGCCAAAGTCGAGGATCGGTAGCATGGTCAGTTTTACGAGGGGATGTTTGGCAGCATGAGTGAAGGATGCTTTGTTGCGATATGGGAAGCCGATTCTAGATTTAATTTTGGATTGGAGATGCTTAATGTGAGTCTGGAAGGAGAGTTTACAGTCTAACTAGACACCTAGGTATTTGTAGTTGTCCACATATTCTAAGTCAGAACCATCCAGAGTAGTGATGCTGGACGGGCGGGCAGGTGCGGGCAGCGATCGGTTGAAGAGCATGCATTTAGTTTTACTTGCATTTAAGAGCAGTTGGAGGCCGCAGAATGAGAGTTGTATATGACATTGAAGCTCGTCTGGAGGTTAGTTAACACAGTGTCCAAAGGGCCAGAGGTATACAGAATGGTGTCGTCCGCATAGAGGTGGATCAGAGAATCACCAGCAGCAAGAGCGACATCATTGATGTATACAGAGAAGAAAGTCGGCCCGAGAATTGAACCCTGTGGCACCCCCATAGAGACTGCCAGAGGTCCGGACAACAGGCCCTCCGATTTGACACACTGAACTCTATGAGAGAAGTAGTTGGTGAACCAGGCGAGACAATCATTTGAGAAACCAAGGCTGTTGAGTCTGCCGATAAGAATGTGGTGATTGACAGAGACGAAAGCCTTGGCCAGGTCGATGAATATGGCTGCACAATAATGTCTCTTATCGATGGCGGTTATGATATCGTTTAGGACCTTGAGTGTGGCTGAGGTGCACCCATAACCAGCTCTGAAACCAGATTGCATAGCGGAGAAGGTACGGTGGGATTCGAAATGGTCGGTAATCTGTTTGCTAAATTGGCTTTCGAAGACCTCAGAAAGGCAGGGTGGGATAGATATAGGTCTGTAGCAGTTTGGGTCTAGAGTGTCACCCTCTTTGAAGAGGGGGATGACCGCGGCAGCTTTCCAATCTTTGGGAATCTCAGACGATACGAAAGAGAGGTTGAACAGGCTAGTAATAGGGGTTACAACAATTTCGGGCAGATAATTTTAGGAAGAGGGTCCAGATTGTCTAGCTTGGCTGATTTGTAGGGGTCCAGATTTTGCAGCTCTTTCAGAACATCAGCTATCTGGATTTGGGTGAAGGAGAAATGGGGGAGGCTTGGGCGAGTTGCTGTGGGGGGTGCAGGGCTGTTGACCAGGGTAGGGGTAGCCAGGTGGAAAGCATGGCCAGCCATAGAAAAATGCTTATTGAAATTCTCAATTATCGTGGATTTATCAGTGGTGACAGTGTTTCCTAGCCTCAGAGCTATGGGCAGCTGGGAGGAGGTGCTATTACTCTCCATGGACTTTACAGTGTCCCAGAACTTTTTTGAGTTTGTGCTACAGGATGCAAATTTCTGCTTGAAAAAGCTAGCCTTAGCTTTCCTAACTGACTGTGTATATTGGTTCCTAACTTCACTGAAAAGTTGCATATCACGGGGGCTATTCGATGCTAATGCAGAACGCCACAGGATGTTTTTGAATTTAGAAATATTTACAAATAATGCCGGTATGATTTTCAATACCGTAATACGCTACTACTTATACTGTAACTATAGGTTAAGTATAACTATAAAAAAAAATGTCCAATATGCCAAATAAATTAGATCCAGCTCAGGACTCCAGCTATGCATTTGGTTTGCTAACTTGCTAGCTAAGTGGCTAGATGTCAAGATCAAGCTTCTTGGTTAAAACAGAGACATTCAATCCTCTCCTGGATCAAGATCCCTGTTGCCTAAATAGTTATGTATTAAAAAAAAAAGTGTTTTTGGGGAAATTACCGGCCCTTGTGTGGACATTCGGTAATACCGTTTAACCCCGGGATGGTACAGAAACAGTATGAAAATGTGGATGCCGCCCAACTAACTCATTTTTAGAATTGGTGTGTATTGCTAGGTATCATCGCACTGTTGGAGTTAGAAACATAAGTATTTCACTGTACCTGCGATAACATCTGTAAAATATGTGTACGAGACCAATACATTTTAATTTGACATGATTAAGAACGATCAGAGGATACAATATTTGCGGATGTGTCATGCCATGTTTGCCACTTGCATGCCACTACAGTGTTGTAGTTCCACGTAATGACATACAATATAATGATGTAATAATGGAGGCTGTATATCTATGCAACCCAAAAAAATAAGGAGTTAAGAGGGGAAGGACAGTGGTACACCACAGCAAAGTGTCTTACATGTCGGTACATCCTCAGACACTCCGCTGGATTGGCCTCGCCGTGCCAACAGGCAGTGTTGGTGAATATGATGAACATGTCCACGGTGATCGTCTTCTCCGAGGCCCACAGGATGGGGAGAGCACAGTCTGTATAGCCACTGGGGATCTGTGAACAGGTGGTTGACACAGGGTGTCAAGCTATGAACACAACACAGAGTCATTACATTTTAAATTGATAATGTTCAGTAGGGCCCAGCGTAACAAAATGGAAATTAGCTTTTCTCATTGCCTTTCAGTGAACTTTTAGAACTTTGGCAAGAGAATTTCGTTTTTTCCAAGCAAGCTTTCCGTAAAAAATGTATTTTGTCATTCAGAGGTGCATAGTTTGTAGAGAGACACTTCTTGTTTCCATACCTTGACCAGCTCGGTTGCTACTTGTCGAAGAGACATGCCTTCAGTGATGGTGCAAGGAACTATAGCTCCTTCAGAGTAGGCCATAACCTGTGTCTCTGCCTCCGTCCGCGCAAAAATCTGTAACATAGATACAACCAACTTAGAACACAATGCTGAAATAGTCCCTCTCTAAGATGCCAGGAATTATCATTCAAATGTAAAAATGACAAGACCTCATTACAAAGCACGCATGCAATGCCTGTGCTCTCTTGAGATGGGGGCATGTGGGGAAACATGTGGCAGGAATCCATAGAATGTGTCAACAGACCCTTTCCTTGACTATACATTCCTCCAGAGACCAGTCTTCGAACTGTTAGAGACACCGCTTTCAAAGACAGCTGCAAACAACTACATTAGTCATTTAGCCTTGTTTAGGAGTACCGCTCATAGTGTGTTGACTTACCATGGCCATGGCTGCAGCCGCTACAGCTGTGCTTACGGCAGTCCCCTTAACAACGCTGCTCAGTGATGTGCTAATGTCCACCGCCACCATAAAGCGCTTCCCCGCCGGCTCCACGTTCTCAGGAAAGGAACACAAGTGAAGTAAGGTGGCAGGTTGCCTAGCGGTTAACAGTGCTGGTCCAGTAACCCGAAAAAGGTTGCTGGTTCAATCCAGAGCCGGCTAGGTGAAAAATCTGTCAATGTGCCCTTTAGCAAGGCACTTAACCCTAATTACTTATGTAAGTCGCTCTGGATAAGAGCATCTGCTAAATGACTAAAATGTAATGAAATGTTTTTAAAAAAAAACATGGCAACAGTAAACATGTCGTCCCTGAAGAATAATGCATCCCAATTAAGATATTGTTTGTGACTAACACATTTCAGTTAATTACGATAGCTACCACCTTGGGCCAATCAGTGTCATTTTGAAAATCCCGGATCTCTATGGCACGACGCATCATTCACCCAAGTTTCTAAAAAATTTGGCCACTGCCGTCAGATATCGTGTGCGACAAACGTATCCATTTCATCGTGGGGGACAATTAACGTTTTGCATTTGTGAACACTACTCAGAACAGTGGGATGCTCTGTGTAGGGCTGTTACGGTGACCGCTTTACCGCCACACCGGCGGTGACGAGTAACGACCGCAGTCAAATTCCATGTGACCGTTTAGTCACGGTAACTAGGGTTCTCCAAGCTCTGATGCTGCTCATGGTCATTAGTAGCCTACTCAGCACTCTATTGTCCCTCTAATCACTGTGACATCAATGCAAATGTGATCGAAAATCAAACACGTCATGAGACCCCATAGCCAATTGCGTGAGAAAAAAGTTGATGGCCTCTATTAAAAAGAGGAGCCCATCAGCTTTCTATAGGCTAGGACTATTATATTTATTTCTCAACTTTCCTAACACTAAACACATCGCTTCGGTATCATTAGGTATCCGTTTCTTATTTGTAATACATTTGCAAAAATGTCTAAAAACCTGTTCTCACTTTGTCATTATGGGGTATTGTGTGTAGATTGAGGAATTGTTTTGTAATAAATATTTGAATAAGACTGTAACGTAACAAAATGTGGAAAAAGTCAAGGGGTCAGAATACTTTCCGAATGACCTTCTCCTGGATGCTTTGGAGCACGCAGCTGGGAATTATTATTATATTCCCACACAAGGGGGATGCCGCTGGGAAATTCCAGGCACTATCAAGTGCTTGTCAAATTGTGAATGAGAGACTTTTGAAGTGTGTTCAGCGTGTGCAAGAAACAAAGCAGAGCTCATGCCTTTCATGCAACTTTTCATTAGCCGCATCATGCAGCCTTAGAATGTATTAAAATCAAAACCTATACCCCAACGTTTGGATCATAACTGAAGTTGAATAAATAGCTCTAAATTAAGCATATAGGAGGACCTGTTTCTTTGTTAACCGCTCAACACAGAACAGCCACATAGGCACTCCCTCAGAAATCGTTTGGTGAAAATATTATTTATATTTTATTCAGCTATGTTCAAATGTATTCTTCATACCATAAAATAATGCCACTGTAATTCTAAGCAAATCTTGTCTGCTAAATGAACTAGTGTAGCCCACAACTATATGGCATAGGTAGATCAGGACAACTCAAGAGTATGCTATTCTGTTCTTCTGAAATAGTCTACAGTCCAGTGTGTCTCAGTTGGTAGAGCATGGTGTTTGCAATGCCAGAGTTGTGGGTTCGATTCCCACGGGGGAATAAATAAATAAAGAGAAATAAATAAATAAATAATACAAATTTATGAAATGTATGCATTCACTACTGTAAGTCGCTCTGGATAAGAGCGTCTGCTGAATGACTAAAATGTAAATGTAAAATTTTCTTCATATCATGTTTCTTAAGACCTGTCTAAAATAAATAATGGATTTATTGTGATGGTGCAAGCTATATTAAATTAATGTATTAGACTTTTTAAAATGTAGATGTTCCAAAGTTCTGCATCAGTGGCTAGCAGGTTATGCTAAATATGTTTATGTTAATTAACATTTGCTTGACAATCACTGGCTGACAAAATGTCATGACTGCCACAGCCCTATCTGTGAGTATCAGTATATGCGACGCTCGACTTACTGTGAAACATTTGTAGAAAGCAGAGTCCAGTGCTTTTATGATGTCAACGTCTGGTTCCCATTTCACTTTCCCCCGGTTGCCTTGGCCCCTTTTGTAGTTTTCCGAGGCTGTCAAGACGCTGAAAGGGTGGAGTTTTGCCTAAGACAACAATAAAACAGTTGGATAGATCCCTGGGAAAGCATTATGTGAATGAATCCCAGTTGTCAGAAGGTGAGAGACAGTAGGTAGGTACGCCTCACCTTCTTTAAAGCCGCCTCACTCTGGATCCTCTCGCACACCTCTGCCACGTCTGAGCTTCCTGGTTCCAGGACTTGGTCTGCTGTCATCTTACCCAGGGTCCTTAGCATTGACTCCATGGGCATCTCCTTTAACAATGCCTTCCATACCTGCAGTGGAGAAAAGGCATCATACATGACCAAAAAAACAACCCCCATCCCACAAAAGTAATAAGGATGTCTTAAGACCCTACACATGAAAAAGTGATAATTCCACTATGATAATTATATGGTGCTAATATTTCCCATTAATATGGCATTGAGACATAGAGCTGGATGTAGAAAACAGCTAGGAGTGTGGCTTAGAGTAGGCTAGTGGTCTAAGCCGCAGGCCCAGCCTACATATACTCCCGTGCAATGGATTTGAATCTGTCACACTGCTATATTTCAGCACACTCTCTCCTCTATCTTTCCTATCTATCACAGTTAATAACCAAAAATGTGAGGAGTGGGACTACACTCTTTAAAAAAAAAGCTAGCAGTGACGTGGACATCTCAACATCTAACCGACTTTAATTTGAGCAAAGTACACCTTTAAAAGAGTTGGTTAAAAACATAAGTTGGTCGGTGCACACTGCTCACCGCTTTGGACTTCAGGTGGTCTGTCAGAAGTTGTTCCCGCTCCAGACTATGCTCCTCTATTAGATGGCTGACCTCCATCTCATCAGCACTGTGTTTGACCTTCTCAACCGCTTCCAGGTACGAGAGGACTTTGATCACCTCCTCCGAGTTCTCCTTGTCGGCGTATGCCCCCTGGACCTCCTTCCATCCTTTCATAATGTATTTACTGATCAACACGATCGCTGCAAGCACAGCAGAGTTGTCAGAGCATAAATCAGACAATCACTTGTTACTTTAAAGGCTTTACTGAGATACTATTTTATTACTGATTTCATCCATGAGGATAACCCTTTATATTAAAAAAAACATCAACACAAAAAAACATTCTCCGTAGTCTAAATCTTACACCATTTACTTATGTCCCTCGTATATTCCTAATAGTGTTTGAGAGTGTGTACATTGTAAATCTCTTGCAGCTCACCTTCGTTAGCAGGCTTGGCGTGGGAGAGTCTGAGCAGATCCTGATGCGACCAGCCCTCTCTCGTTTTACACTTGGTCACCGCCAGAGCCAGGCCCATGGCGTCCTGTTTATTGTACCAATCCGACACCGCTTTCCTCAGGGCCCGTCCCCATATCCCGCACCGCATCCTCTCTTTTGCCTCCTTCTTGTACTGGATGAAGGTAAAGAGGTGTTCGGGGGCCCGGCACACGTCACTCAGGGCTCGGAACGCCCCCCGTCTGGTATTCAGGTCCAAATGTTGGGAGCACACAGCTAAGGCGAACAGGGAAGGGTTGGTCCTGACTGGCCTGCCCTCCAGAGCCAGCCTCTTGACCTCCTCCACCACCTCGCAACCCCTGCCCTCCTGTAGCAGGGAGAGCAGAGCCAGGGCACTCTCCATGCCCAGCCGGTGCTCCTTGGTGTCATAGATGGCCATTTCCGAGCCGTAGCAGATAAAGCGGCGGAGCCTGGTCATGTCTGTTACCTCCCATGGGTGCACACCGTCGCCAACTGAGTTTTGGCCGTGGTCGTTGGCATCCTGTCCCAATGGCTCCATTGTGATAGCTCCTCTAAACTGTCAGATGGATGGACAGGTAGAGACACAGATGTTTCAGCTCCTCTAAACTGTCAGATGGATGGACAGGTAGAGACACAGATGTTTCAGCTGAAAGTAACAAACTTTTTTTGAATGGACAATTGCACTGGTTTGCTAGGGCGATCAGCAAACCAAGGTGAAGTTGATTTTATAGTCACACATTCGGACATTCAACAGACATTCGTCAAAAGCCATTTAAAAATCAATAACCAATTCACCATTTGTCACAGAATCATCAATCTAGATATGATTTATTCTATAAATGTCTAGCATACTTTTACAACCTTTTGTTTTGCATACAAATTCAATTTTTGATTTATTCTATAAATGTCTAGCATACTTTTACAACCTTTTGTTTTGCATACAAATTCCAGTTTTGATTTTCTAAAAATACATACAATCTCAAATATTGCATTTAAAGATGAATAAATCAATAACCAACTAATTCAGTGATTGTCGCAGAAAAAAGTGAAAATATACATTTATTTGCAAGAAATGTTCATTTCAAGTGCAATTTGTTCTATATGAAGTTACACAACCTTCAATTGTATGCCAAATCAATGTTTGCATTTTTAGTGCAACTGTTCCACATTTTAAAGTAGTTACAAGGCACACCAGTCCTTTATTTATACGTCTCTAATTTAACACCAAAGAGGCTCCTTCCAATATTTTCCTATTTTGGCTTTGTTAAAGTCCTTCTTTGTCATCCCCAGACAAGCTGAATGGTACCATCTTCTGGGGTAATAGATTCAACTGTTCAACATTTACAGCCAAATGTTTAATACCCCAGGTATTCCCAGAACACATTCTGGAAAGTCTATAGAAACAGAGGTCACTTTATTAGGTACACCCCCCCACATGCATCTGGAACAGAGCGAATTCAAAACTGTTGATGAAACTGGGAAAGGAGATACTGTTCAAGTGAAGTCCAGTTGGAGTTTATTACAGTCAGTACACGTTTTGAAACTTTTCTGAGTTACAAAAGACCATCAAAGACTGTGCTGTCATTTTGCACATTCTAAAGTTCAAACAAACAGTAACAGAATACCTGAATACTTCTCTGCATGCTTTAGTGTCTAGCAAGCAAAGACCATGGGACTTGGTGTATGTAGGAGCAATTTATTTTCGTGAATAGGGTGGTGAACCTAATAAAGTGGCAACTGAGTGTCGATATAACAAACAACTCCTTTTGAGCAGTGTCTGTCTGTTATGTTTGATCAATGGGTATAATGGTAAATCTGATCCCCAAGGACCTCATAGGCTCACTTGGATATATAGAGTTGGAGGTAAAGAAAAAAAATATGAAACTAGGACATTAAAACACTGGCAGAATTCTTTCATCCACATCCATTCACATAAAATATGTATTTTAAACTATAAATACCCTTCTAAGACCACTGTCTTTCTGGACGTTTTAAAAGGTTAGCAAATAGTTCTTTCTGCAAGGAATGTGAGTTGAAAGGGATATGGTAATACCTATGTAGGTGACGTAGTTTCTCCACTGGTATAATGTGTGGTAATTGCATACCTCCCTGCTGAATTATGTAGAACTGATTTGAGCCAGTTGATTTTTTGTTGTGAAAAAACACATTTTCACGTAGGCTCTGTGCTAGCAGTTTGAGAGAGAAAGAGACCAAATAGCCTGTTGAAGTACTAGGTTTTAATGGTTAGTGCTTGTAGATTGCAGAGGGGTTCACATACAGTTCTGAGGCAAATCATAATGTATACATTTAGCCTAAAAACAAAACATGTACCGTCCACTTATTAGCATTTTATATTGTTATCCACCCTCTGGTATATACATACACTACATTTCAAAAGATGGGGGTCACTTAGAAATGTCCATGTTTTTTAAAGAAAAGCAGATCATTGTCCATTAAAATAACATAAATGATCAGAAATACAGTGTAGATGTTGCTAATGAGGTAAATGACTATTGTAGCTGGGAACGGCTGATTTTCAATGGAATATCTACATAGGCGTACAGAGGCCCATTATCAACAACCATCACTCCTGTGTTCCAATGGCACGTTGTGTTAGCTAATCCAAGTTTATCATTAAAAGGCTAATTGATCATTAGAAAACCCTTTTGCAATTATGTTAGCACAGCTGAAAACTGTTGTCCTGATTAAAGAAGCAATAAAACTGGCCTTCTTTAGGCTAGTTGAGTGTCTGGAGCATCAGCATTTGTGGGTTCAATTACAGGCTAGAAAATGGCCAGAAACAAAGTCCTTTCTTCTGAAACTCGTCAGTTTATTCTTGTTCTGAAAAATGAAGGCTATTCATTTACATTTACATTTAAGTCATTTAGCAGACGCTCTTATCTAGAGCGACTTACAAATTGGTGCATTCACCTTAAGATATCCAGTGGAACAACCACTTTACAATAGTGCATCTAAATCTTTTTTGGGGGGGGGGGGGGGGTTAGAAGGATTACTTTATCCTATCCCAGGTATTCCTTAAAGAGGTGGGGTTTCAGGTGTCTCCGGAAGGTGGTGATTGACTCCGCTGTCCTGGCGTCGTGAGGGAGCTTGTTCCACCATTGGGGTGCCAGAGCAGCGAACAGTTTTGACTGGGCTGAGCGGGAACTGTGCTTCCTCAGAGGTAGGGAGGCGAGCAGGCCAGAGGTGGATGAACACAGTGCCCTTGTTTGGGTGTAGGGCCTGATCAGAGCCTGAAGGTACGGAGGTGCCGTTCCTCTCACAGCTCCGTAGGCAAGCACCATGGACTTGTAGCGGATGCGAGCTTCAACTGGAAGCCAGTGGAGAGAGCGGAGGAGCGGGGTGACGTGAGAGAACTTGGGAAGGTTGAACACCAGACGGGCTGCGGCGTTCTGGATGAGTTGTAGGGGTTTAATGGCACAGGCAGGGAGCCCAGCCAACAGCGAGTTGCAGTAATCCAGACGGGAGATGACAAGTGCCTGGACTAGGACCTGCACCGCTTCCTGTGTGAGGCAGGGTCGTACTCTGCGAATGTTGTAGAGCATGAACCTACAGGATCGGGTCACCGCCTTGATGTTAGTGGAGAACGACAGGGTGTTGTCCAGGGTCACGCCAAGGTTCTTAGCACTCTGGGAGGAGGACACAAGGGAGTTGTCAACCGTGATGGTGAGATCATGGAACGGGCAGTCCTTCCCCGGGAGGAGGAGCAGCTCCGTCTTGCCGAGGTTCAGCTTGAGGTGGTGAGCCGTCATCCACACTGATATGTCTGCCAGATATGCAGAGATGTGATTCGCCACCTGGTTATCAGAAGGGGGAAAGGAGAAGATTAATTGTGTGTCGTCTGCGTAGCAATGATAGGAGAGACCATGTGAGGATATGACCGAGCCAAGTGACTTGGTGTATAGTGAGAATAGGAGAGGGCCTAGAACAGAGCCCTGGGGGACACCAGTGGTGAGAGCACGTGGTGCAGAGACAGATTCTCGCCACGCCACCTGGTAGGAGCGACCTGTCAGGTAGGACGCAATCCAAGCGTGGGCCGCGCCGGAGATGCCCAGCTCGGAGAGGGTGGAGAGGAGGATCTGATGGTTCCCGGTATCAAAGGCAGCAGATAGGTCTAGAAGGATGAGAGCAGAGGAGAGAGAGTTAGCTTTAGCAGTGCGGAGAGCCTCCGTGACACAGAGAAGAGCAGTCTCAGTTGAATGCCCAGTCTTGAAACCTGACTGATTAGGATCAAGAAGGTCATTCTGAGAGAGATAGCAGGAGAGCTGGCCAAGGACGGCACGTTCAAGAGTTTTGGAGAGAAAAGAAAGAAGGGATACTGGTCTGTAGTTGTTGATATCGGAGGGATCGAGTGTAGGTTTTTTTCAGAAGGGGTGCAACTCTCGCTCTCTTGAAGACGGAAGGGACGTAGCCAGTGGTCAAGGATGAGTTGATGAGCGAGGTGAGGTAGGGGAGAAGGTCTCCGGAAATGGTCTGGAGAAGAGAGGAGGGGATAGGGTCAAGTGAGCACGTTGTTGGGCGGCCGGCCGTCACGAGACGCGAGATTTCATCTGGAGAGAGAGGGGAGAAAGAAGTCAAAGCACAGGGTAGGGCAGTGTGAACAGGACCAGCGGTGTCGTTTGGCTTAGCAAACGAGGATCGGATGTCATCAGCCTTCTTTTCAAAATGGTTGACGAAGTCATCCGCAGAGAGAGAGAGGAGGGGGGGGGGGGGGGGGGAGGATTCAGGAGGGAGGAGAAGGTAGCAAAGAGCTTCCTAGGGTTAGAGGCAGATGCTTGGAATTTAGAGTGGTAGAAAGTGGCTTTAGCAGCAGAGACAGAAGAGGAAAATGTAGAGAGGAGGGCGTGAAAGGATGCCAGGTCCGCAGGGAGGCGAGTTTTCCTCCATTTCCGCTCGGCTGCCCGGAGCCCTGTTCTGTGAGCTCGCAGTGAGTCGTCGAGCCACGGCGCAGGAGTGGAGGACCGAGCCGGCCTGGAGGATAGGGGACAGAGAAAATCGAAGGATGCAGAAAGGGAGGAGAGGAGGGTTGAGGAGGCAGAATCAGGAGATAGGTTGGAGAAGGTTGGAGCAGAGGGAAGAGATGATAGGATGGAAGAGGAGAGAGTAGCGGGAGAGAGAGAGAGCGAAGGTTGGGACGGCGCAATACCATCCGAGTAGGGGCAGAGTGAGAAGTGTTGGATGAGAACGAGAGGGAAAAGGATACAAGGTAGTGGTCGGAGACTTGGAGGTGAGTTGCAATGAGATTAGTGGAAGAACAGCATCTAGTAAAGATGAGGTCAAGCGTATTGCCTGCCTTGTGAGTAGGGGGGGAAGGTGAGAGGGTGAGGTCAAAGGAGGAGAGGAGTGGAAAGAAGGAGGCAGAGAGGAATGAGTCAAAGGTAGACGTGGGGAGGTTAAAGTCACCCAGAACTGTGAGAGGTGAGCCATCCTCAGGGAAGGAACTTATCAAGGCATCAAGCTCATTGATGAACTCTCCAAGGGAACCTGGAGGGCGATAAATGATAAGGATGTTAAGCTTGAAAGGGCTGGTAACTGTGACAGCATGGAATTCAAATGAGGAGATAGACAGATGGGTCAGGGGAGAAAGAGAGAATGTCCACTTGGGAGAGATGAGGATTCCAGTGCCACCACCCCGCTGGCTCGATGCTCTAGGGGTATGCGAGAACACGTAGGCAGACGAGGAGAGAGCAGTAGGAGTAGCAGTGTTATCTGTGGTAATCCATGTTTCCGTCAGCGCCAGGAAGTCTAGGGACTGGAGGGTAGCATAGGCTGAGATGAACTCAGCCTTGTTGGCCGCAGACCGGCAGTTCCAGAGGCTGCCGGAGACCTGGAACTCCACGTGGGTCGTGCGCACTGGGACCACCAGGTTAGAGTGGCAGCGGCCACGCGGTGTGAAGCGTTTGTATGGCCTGTGCAGAGGGGAGAGAACAGGGATTGCCAGACACATAGTTGACAAGCTACAGAAGAGGCTACGCTAATGCAAAGGAGATTGGAATGACAAGTGGACTACACGTCTCGAATGTTCAGAAAGTTAAGCTTACGTTGCGAAAATCTTGACTAAAATGCAGCTAACTAACACAACACTACACTAATCAAGTTGTTCCGTTGTAATGTAATAGTTTCTACAGTGCTGCTAGTCGGTAGAGGTTGGCTATTATACAAAAGCAACTTTGTAGCTAGCTAACATAACATAACACTAATCAAGACGTTCCTTTGTAATGTATTTAGTTTCTACAATGCTGCTCGTCGGTAATAGTTGGCTGGGTATGGAACAATGGCGTCGCGGGGGACGGAAATAGCTGGCTAGCTAACCTAGCTAGCCTCGATAATTACTAAACTACACAATTATCAAGCTATGACAAAGACAGCTATGTAGCTAGCTAGCTAACACTGCACTAGTCAAATCGTTCCGTTGTAATGTATTAGTATCTACAGCGCTGCTAGTCGGTAACGGTTGGCTAGCTAGCGGTGTTGACTAGCTAGCAGCTAGCAGCCAGCAGTGTTGACTACGTTAGGAGGACGAAAAAGAAATAAATAGCTGGCCTCGATAATTACTCTAGTTACTCTAAACTACACAATTATCTTTGATAGCTAGCTAAAAAAAAAAATTCAGATCAAACAAACCAAACCGTTGTAATGTAAAGAAGTGTAATATTACCTGTGGAGCGAAGGGAAGTGCGACTGCTCGCTCCGGACCGGAAGTCCTAAGAATGAATAAGTCCTATTCCATGCGAGAAATTGGCAAGAAACTGAAGATCTCGTACAACGCTGTGTACTACTCCCTTCACAGAACAGCGCAAACTGGCTCTAAACAGAATAGAAAAGAGGAGTGGGAGGCCCCGGTGCACAACTGAGCAAGAGGACACGTACATTAGAGTGTCTAGTTTGAGAAACAGATGCCTCACAAGTCCTCAACTGGCAGCTTCAATAAATAGTACCAGCAAAACACCAGTCTCAACATCAAGTTGTAAGTCGCTCTGGATAAGAGCGTCTGCTAAATTACTTAAATGTAAATGTAAAACAGTGAAGAGACGACTCTGGGATGCTGGCCTTCGAGGCAGAGTTGCAAAGAATAAGCCATATCTCTATCCAGTGTCTGTTCTTTTGCGCATCTTAATATTGTATTTTTATTGGCCAGTCTGAGAAATGGCTTTTTCTTTGCAACTCTGCCTAGAAGGTCAGCATCCCAGAATCACCTCTTCACTGTTGAAAACAAGGACATTTCTAAGTGACCCCAAACTTTTGAACGGTAGTGTTTGTTATGGTTCACTCTTAGTTTTCCTTATCTCCACTGTGGAATGTTCATGTTGGTCCTCTTGATCCATCCACCCGTCGTCTTTGTTAATCAGGCCTGACCCCTTCATCCCGTCGTTTGTTCCTGTAATCTAATTTAATATGACTGAAGATGCAGAATGTTATGCCAGGACCCTTCTAATAGGGTATAACAGACTCGTTAGAACTTTGACCACAGCCCTATCAAATCAAAACTGGATTTTTTTACTCAAAACAAAAGTTTGTAAAATTATGCTACACATTTATAGAATAAATCATATCTAGGTTGATGATTCTGTGTCAAATGGTGAATTAGTTAATGATAAAAAAAATAAATAAAAGGCTTTTGGCGAATGTCTTGAATTTGTGAATATAAAACCAACTTTACCTCGGTGTTCAACAAACAAGACAGACAACTGGTTATTATGTTTCTAATTATGCACGCCATTGTTTGTTGTTACTATGCAAAAGCCTATTAGCTAACTTAGCGTAGACCTTGTATGGCTAGCCAGCTAATAACAGTCATACCTCTGGCTAACATAGAAGATAGCTAGCTACCTTATGACTGTGAAACTAGCTACTGTAGACAACTACCAAATGCTATGCACAGCTGCTGCTTAATTTGGTTATGTCAGCTTATGTTGGCTAACACGTTAGCTAGCTAACGTTAGTCAGTTACTATACTGTAGCTAGCCAGCTAACAATTATCACACAAACTAGCTGGCTGGCCACATTCCTAATAGATAACTACAAGCATCCATGGGGCAAGGCAACGATTTAAATTATCATAAAAAAATAAAAAAACATTAAAGCACTGCCGACCAACTCGAGTCACAGTCAGAGAGCAGTTCTGGCTAGCTTTGCTAATGTTGTTGTAGCGCTGGTCCAGACGCAAACCAGCAGATCCGACACACTTTCATGTTTATATTATTAAGTCACTGCGCAAGTTATGGCTTCGGGGAAACGTACCTCAAAACCAGGGGTGAGAAATGAGTTGTACTCCCAGTTGTACCATTATCGCAACTGTTAAACCAATACGTTAAAATAAACTCCCGTAATCTTTCAATATTCTCGTTTTAACAGTTGGGATAACGGGACAATTCGGAGTACAACACATTTCTCATCCCAGGATTGAGGAACACTTTCCGAGCCGAAACACCGGCTCTGTGGGTCTTAACGACCAATGGCTGTATGGACCAGAGACAGTCTGGAGGAAAACAAAAGTGCTCAATAACGTTTACCGGTATTTCTGGGAAACGACAAAGTGTGTCAGCACTCCAATAACATAGCTAGTGACTTTGGTGAGTAACGAAAGTAAATTGATGCCAGGTCACTAAACAAAATTGGGGAAAATAGAAAGATTAAACCGCACGTAACAACATTGACCAGAGTTAGTGATTTGGCTGCGATGATAGCTAGGTAGCTGTAGTTAGCCACACTGTTTGCACCTAGCGATACGGACACATTTAGAATTGTTCCGGTTTCTATTTTGAAGACAAAAACATCACATAGGTTGGTTATTGCACTTACCACACTCTGTGACTAGTTAATAACGTAGCTAATAGTTGATTTTCAGGTCGTATGGGCGTCACTGGGGAATCATACAGACCGATGACTATTAACCGTTCTCCTAGCATCAGGATGTTATGCAGTCGGCAAGATCTCGGGTGCGTTCGTAAATTCACTCTGGATATCTAATCCGAATTCAGAGCGCTGCCGTCTGAGTGTGACGGGGTGCCGAATAACTGATGCATTTATGAATCCACAACACCCATATGCCCGGTGTCAGTAAAAGTCGGCAAAAAAAAACGAGTAAATTGTTGCCAGCAGCACAATTACAGTCACCAACACTCTATGTAACAAGAACACAGCCTAACCAGCTCTGCTAGTGCGAGAACAATGGTCAGAGTAAGGTGTTCTCTCATTTATGTCTGGAAGTAGCTAGCAAGCTAACTTTAACCAGTTAACTTGGGTGCTTGACTGCCGTTGTGAGGTCAGAACACTCAGATAAACCCTACTCCTCGGCCAGAGCGTCCAGTGTATGCTCTGAATTTATGAACGGACAATGAATGTACATATTCTGTCTGGCACGCCAGTGTGAATTTACGAACACACGCTTTATTTTCTCCTTCAAAATAAGAGTCCCTCTGCAAAGACATGCTAAAGTTTTGGAAAATCGATACATATTTTTTTGCACTCACGTGCAGCACATCTGTTTTTCACAGCATTGTAATACATGGATAATTTGACATATTTATATAAATCCTTTTAATAAAATACAAATATATGTTATTGGAATTACTCAATTTGAGAAACTTAAATGCCAGCAGCATACCACTCTGCATCCCACTGCTGGCTTGCTTCTGAAGCTAAGCAGCGTTGGCCCTGGTTGGTCCCTGGGTGGAAGACCAGATGCTGCTGGAAGTGGTGTTGGAGGGCCAGTAGGAGGCACCCTTTGCTCTAGTCTAAAAAAATATCACAATGCCCCAAGACAGTGATTGGGAACATTGCCCTGTATAGGGTGCCGTCTTTTGGATGGGATGTTAAATGGGTGTCCTGACTCTCTGTGGTCACTGAAGATCCCTTGGCATTTATCGTAAGAGTAGGGGTGTTAACCCTGGTGTCCTGGCTAAATTCCCAATCTGGCCTTCGTACCATCATGGTCACCTAATCACCCCAGTTTACAATTGGCTCTTTCATCCCCCCTTCTCTCCCCTGTAACTATTCCCCAGATTGTTGCTGTAAATGAGAATGTGTTCTCAGTCAACTTACCTGGTTAAATAAGATAAATGGCTCTCGTGCTGAGCAACGGGTTGAATACAGAATACTGACACTGCATATTGGCTTATAGAGAAACTAACTATATTTGGTTAGTAGAGACCCTACTGAGTATTTCCCAGCCCACTTTAGCTGCGACAGGTAGAAAGGTTTTCGCTCTACAAGCCAATATGGATCCTTCTTACAGTCTATTGTATTGCATTGGGGGCTATGGGCGGGGTGAAGAACAAAGTACTGCTGGGTATGTATGACACAGTCCCCCTCCAAAACTACACATATAAGGTTAGTATAGACCAAACTGAGTATTTCCCACTCCACTTTAGCTGAGACAGGTAGAAATGTAATCTCTACAGGCCAATATTCTTAACATATCAGTGTCAACATTGTATTTTTTCATTATTGATCAAAAAAATATATATGTTTTTAGAAACCATATATTTGTTTTCATTGCCGTTTTGTATTTTGTTGTTGGCACAATAAAAGTGGCAATTGATTAAAATTAAATATTATTTGAATGAGTTATGCAATGTTTTGAAATGCAGGCTTTTATTTTTGAAGGTTTTATTATTACCATACTAATTGACGTCGTTGTCTGTGCTGCTGGCAGAATACTATTTATTCAAGGCTAGTCTCGGACTACTACTCTGCTAGCGGCACTAACGATGACGTCACTTATAGTCATGAGAAACCTTCAAAATAAAAGTCCAGATTTCAAGACATTGCACAGTGAAGAACTTTTTAATCAATGTTTTAATTGGCTCATAAGCAAATATAATAATGAATTTATAAAAATGTAATTACATGAACATTATTTTGCTCCCTTCGAGGCAAGCAACACTGAGGCATGCATGAGAGCAGCAGCTGTTCCGGACGACTACGTAATCATGCTCTCCGTAGCCGACGTTAGTAAGACCTTTAAACAGGTCAACATACACAAGGCTGCAGGGCCAGATGGATTACCAGGATGTGTGCTCCGGGCATGTGCTGACCAACTGGCAGGTGTCTTCACTGACATTTTCAACATGTCCCTGATTGAGTCTGTAATACCAACATGTTTCAAGCAGACCACCATAGTCCCTGTGCCCAAGAACACAAAGGCAACCTGCCTAAATGACTACAGACCCGTAGCACTCACGTCTGTAGCCATGAAGTGCTTTGAAAGGCTGGTAATGGCTCACATCAACACCATTATTCCAGAAACCCTAGACCCACTCCAATTTGCATACCGCCAAAACAGATCCACAGATGATGCAATCTCTATTGCACTCCACACTGCCCTTTCCCACCTGGACAAAAAGAACACTATGTGAGAATGCTATTCATTGACTGCAGCTCAGCGTTCAACACCATAGTACCCTCAAAGCTCATCACTAAGCTAAGGATCCTGAGACTAAACACCTCCCTCTGCAACTGGATCCTGGACTTCCTGACGGGCCGCTCCCAGGTGGTGAGGGTAGGTAGCAACACATCTGCCACGCTGATCCTCAACACCTGAGCTCCCCAGGGGTGCGTGCTAAGTCCCCTCCTGTACTCCCTGTTCACCCACTACTGCATGGCCAGGCACGACTCCAACACCATCATTAAGTTTGCCGATGACACATCACCGACAACGAAGAGACAGCCTATAGGGAGGAGGTCAGAGACCTAGCCGTGTGATGCAAGGACAACAATCTATCCCTCACACTGATCAAGACTAAGGAGATTATTGTGGACTACAGGAAAAGGAGGACCGAGCACTACAGGAAAAGACAAGGAGAGGTTGAAACAGTCAGTATGTTGACAATATTGCAGAGCACAAACTCAAACATTGTGAAAATTCTGTACAACTTCCATGTACCCACTTTAAGTTACATTTTAACAGTGGCCATGTAGCCTACTGTGGCTATTTGATCACAATGCAGGGCTTGACATTAACCTGTTTATCAACTTGTCCTTCAGACAAGGAGGTGACTGAAAATGTTGTTGCGTTGTTTAAAATAAACTACAAAATAAAAAGCATTATTATTCCCATACCATTATTACAGAGAATCAGACAAATTATGCTACCCTCTGCCTATTGGCTACTTCGCTTATTCAAGCCTGTCTCAAAATACAACACTGCCCCTTAAGACAAAAAACTATTTATCTGACTCACTTCAAAGATGTCTAGAAATCAGTGGAGGCTGGTGGGAGGAGCTATAGGAGGACAGGCACAGCATTAGTCATACATTTATTAAAGTAATGTTTTTCCTCATGAATCTACACACAATACCCCTTAATGACAAAGCAAAAACTTTTAGCAAATGTATTAAAAATAAAAACAGACCCTTTGCTATGAGACTCGAAATTGAGCTTCCATTGATCATCCTTGAGATGTTTCTACAACTTGATTGGAGTACACTTGTAGTAAATTAAATTGATTGTTCATGATTTGGAAAGGCTCACACCTGTCTATATGTAACCGATGTGAAATGGCTAGCTAGTTAGCGGGTGCGCGCTAATAGCGTTGCAATCGGTGACGTCACTCGCTCTGAGACCTTGACGTAGTTTTTCCCCTTGTTCTGCAAGGGCCGCGGCTTTTGTGGAGCGATGGGTAACGATGCTTCGAGGGTGGCTGTTGTCTTTGTGTGCAGAGGGTCCCTGGTTCGAGCCCAGGTAGGGGCGAGGAGAGGGACAGAAGCTAAACTGTTACATATATAAGATCCCACAGTTGACAGTGCATGTCACAGCTAAAACCAAGCCATGAGGTCGAAGGAATTGTCCGTAGAGCTCTGAGACAGGATGGTGTCGAGGCACAGATCTGGGGAAGGGTACCAAAACATTTCTGCAGCATTGAAGGTCCCCAAGAACACAGTGGCCTCCATCATTCTTAAATGGAAGAAGTTTGGAACCACCAAGACTCTTCCTAGAGCTGGCTGCCCGGCCAAACTGAACAATCAGGGGAGAAGGGCCTCGGTCAGGGAGGTGACCAAGAACCCGATTGTCACTCTGACAGAGCTCTCGAGTTCCTCTGTGGAGATGGGAGAACCTTCCAGAAGGACAACCATCTCTGCAGCACTCCACCAATCAGTTCTTTATGGTACAATGGACAGTCGGAAGCCACTCCTCAGTAAAAGGCACATGACAGCCCGCTCCTAAAGGACTCTCAAACCATGAGAAACAAGAATCTGTAGCCTGGAGAAACTAAGATTGAACTCTTTGGCCTGAATGCTAAGGAGGCAACCTGGCACCATCCCTACAGTGAAGAATGGTGGTGGCAGCATCATGCTGTGGGGATGATTTGGGGATGTTTTTCAGCAGCAGGGACTGGGAGACTAGTCAGGATCGAGGGAAAGATGAACGGAACAAAGTACATAGAGATCCTTGATGAAAACCAGCTCCAGAGAGCTCAGGACCTCAGACTGGGGTGAAGGTTCACCTTCCAAAACGACAACAACCATAAGCACACAGCCAAGACAATGCCGGAGTGGCTTCAGGACAAGTCTCTGAATGTCCTTGAGTGGCCCAGCCAGAGCCCGGACTTGAAGCCGATCGAACATCTCTGGATAGACCTGAAAATAGCTGTGCAGCAACTCTCCCCATCCAACCTGACAGAGCTTGAGAGGATCTGCAGAGAAGAATGGGAGAAACTCTCCAAATACAGGTGTGCCAAGCTTGTAGTGTCATACCCAAGAAGACTCGTGGCTGTAATCGCTTCAACAAATGTGCTTCAACAAAGTACTGAGTAAAAGGTCTGAGTATTTATGTAAATGTGTTATTTCAGGGGTTTTTTATTAGCGAAAATAAAATAACTGTTTTGCTTTGTCATTTTGGGGTATTGTATGCATATTGATGGGAACAAAATAATTTAATCAATTTTAGAATACGGCTGTAATGTAGAAAAAGGTAGAAAAAGTCAAGGGAATACTCCCTGAATGCACTGTACTTTGTTTACAAACATTGGAGTAAAACAAGCTTATATTTTGTGTTCTGATGGGATATGACAGTTGAAATAAACTAATGAGGTGTTTATAAGTTATATTATTCAAGACTCAATGGGTACATATCATTAATTTATAAGTCCAAAAATGGATGTAACAACTGCTGATTGCCCCCATTAAAGTCTTAAATCAGCACAATATGAGGATGAAATACACTTTCCACCACTTTTATACTTTACTAGGGGATTGACTGGAAAATATGGGTGTAGTAAAAGGCCAGCAACACTCCGTATTATTCAGTGCCCCATGAAATAACACCATATATAGTAGACAATACTGAATACTCCCAACCCCACTTTTACATCGGTACGTAGAATATATATATTTCTCTATATGCCAATATGTAATTCATATTCAGTGTATTGTATTGCGTTGAGTGGAGTACTCTGTATATAACCTGTTGCCCAGCACAATAGACCAATTTAAGTTTTGTAGACTCCATTGAGTCATTTCAATGACATATATTTGTATTTTATTAAAAGTGTATTTATTTACATATAGCCTACACTATAGCTTATTAGATTTCATCATACCAGTACTGGTGTACACTTTGTAAAGAAATGCTGGCATAAATAAAGTAATATTAAAATAAAAGTATGTCAAATGATCAACTAATGTTTTAAAAAGTGGTTGCAATGCTGTGAAAACAGTTGTCCTGCACTAGAGTGCAAAAAAAATCCATATTCCCAAAGTTTAGCATGTCTTTATAGGGGAACTGATCTACAAATAATAGTGAGTAGTTATTTTATGATGGAAGGTTCTTTGTAGATCAGTCAGTCGGCGGTCGCCTGCACTGCCAGCTGCAATGTCGAACAGTGGTAATGATGACCAGACAAACTGAAGTGGTTGCTGGGACTGTAGGAGAGCAGCAGCAGCTGTGGGATTGCAGGGACTGTAGGATCGCAGGGACTGTGGGATAGCAGGGACTGTAGGATAGCAGCAGCCGCTGTGGGATAGCAGGGACTGTGGGATAATGGGGACTGTGGGATAATGGGGACTGTGGGATAGCAGCTGTTGCGGATCGCAACCAACTTAAAGGTGCATACACCGCCACCATAATAGGTACCAGTTGAAAAAAATGAATGGAAATACAGTACATACAGTATATGGAGACTGTTTAGTGCCAAAAATAAAGGGTTTGTTACATCTGCGCCTACCACACCCTCTACTGCTCATCCTGTGTCTCCCTAACCTGCCGACACTCCCCCAGTACTCTCTCCCTTTCTCTCTCTTTGTGTGTGTGTGATTGTGTGGGCGGAGACAGGTGGGCTGGAGTCAGAGCAGATCCCCACCAGCTGCAACCTGTTCCATAATCAAGACCTCTACAAATACTCAGCCCTGCCACTTCCACACTGCCAGATCATAACCTTTGCTCAGTCAGTGTTTTTAGCCGTTTGTTCCTGCTTAGAGCCTGTTTTCGTGTTGTGCCTAATTTCCCTTGTATAATGTATGCCCATGGGCGACTTGTCTTGGTACCCCCTTTTCCCACTAACAAAGAAACAGTCAACACTACAACAAAACAAAACTCACAGGTACCGGACAAATGTGACATGTAATGGGCAACACAAATGAGCGATCTGCATACAAAGAGAGAGAAATAGCAAGCGCTTGAGACAGAGATTTAAACACAGAGATCGAGCTCACAGAGAGAGATTGAACTCCAGAGAGAGAGATGGACTGGGGTTTTAAACCAAAGGAAAGGGATGTGATAGGGTAATGGAAAAGGTGCAGGTGTCTTCTGATTACTGACTGATTGGTGACTGATTGGGGAATGATGATTGTCACCTGTGAGGGGAGAAGGAGAGAAAAGAAATACACACAGGACACACCATCAGGATACCTGTATCCGTAACAACCTTGGTTACCTTATCCCAGTCTCCTCGTCTGAGTCTGCTCTTGGGTTCTCCTGCTCCGCGTAACAGGGTTAAATGCATGTAAAATAATAATAATAAAAAAGCCTGATATTTCTTACTGTATATCTCTCAGATATAGGACAGACACTTCAGAAAAATGTCCTTACATTTTTTTGGGGGGGACTATCTTTTCCATGTAGTGAATCTGTTATTCAATGTGATTGTATCGGCTAATAGCAGTAAGCCCCCTCCCCCAAAAAAGCATTTTTTTGTGATATTTTTTTTGATACTTCAAGGGGTCTTAAAATTCTAAATCAAATAGCAAAAGGATCCTTGGTATGACCTTCTTAAAACAATTCCACATAACTTAGTAGAACCCCTCTTATGGGTCAATTTCTCATACCACCAGAGGACAATGTTGGCTAAATATATGGAAGGCAAACTGATTACCTTAACAATGTGTTATTATCTTCAAGCTGCATCAGGTTTATTATTCTTCTAAATTGTATGTTTTAAGGAGAGTGGATTTTACTCTCTCCTTACACAATGTGTTTTAAAGACAGAAACAGCAAGAGGAAACAGGAATAGGACACAGAGAGGACCATTTTGGGACAGAAGGTGGCCTATTTTAGCACAGTGATCCGATTATTATCTGCTGCTTGATTTAAAATGTGTGCAATTAAAATGAATTGATACTGTAATGACTACTCTGACAATATGATGACCATTTAGGCTCTGATTATGAGAAGCACATCACAGTTCGCTCAATACCTGCTAGCTTTAAATGTTTCTTTCAACCTCTGTGCAAAATGTATACATTCTGTAACCTTATGGTCAAGTCCAATAGTTAGTCAGCAAGCATGAATTGGTATTCGGTATTGCTCATACATACAAGAATAATACCATGGCACTTGCTTCATAATCATTGTTTAAGGACCAAGAAGTTTTGTACAGTACATTTGTATGTAGTAGCCTATGTATGAAATATACAACAATTTGCAGTCCGGTTGCAGTCTGAAATCAAATATAATTTTATTTGTCACATGCTGTGAAATGCGTGAAATGCTTACTTACGAGTCCTTTCCTAACAATGCAGAGTTAAAAAATAACAACATTCGCAAAAAATAAATAAATAGTAACACAATAAAATAAATGTGGTGTGTCCTCTTCCTCTATAAATGATCTTTGATCCATATGCAGACTGGGAAGGTTGTGTGCATCTTCAATTCAGATTCCAAATCACTTTTGTTTAACCAGACACCTCCTTTTCCCAACACCCTGGCATCCAATGACAATGTCCCTATCCCAGGTCTCACACTTTGTTTCAGTCACAGTCTGGTGTGATAAATCTCTAAATAATCCATGCTTTTGTCACTTTGAGATTATTATTTTTTTTACCTTTATTTAACTAGGTATGTCAGTTAAGAACAAATTCTTACAGTGGGTTAACTGCCTTGTTCAGGGGCAGAACAACAGATTTGTACCTTGTCAGCTCAGGGATTTGAATTTGCAACCTTTCAGTTACTAGTCTAACACTCTAACCACTAGGCTACGCTGCCGCCCGAAAGATTAGACTACTGCAATGCTCTACTCTCCGGCTACCTGGATAAAGCACTAAATAAACTTCAGCTAGTGCTAAATACGGCTGCTAGCATCTTGACTAGAACCCAAACATTTGATCCTACTACTCCAGTGTTAGCCTTTCTAACTAGCTTCCTGTTAAGGCAAGGGCTGATTTCAAGCTTTTACTGTTAACCTACAAAGCATTACATGGACTTGCTCCTACCTGTCTTTCCGATTTGGTCCTGCCTTACACACCTACACGTACGCTACAGTCACAAGACGCAGGCCTCCTAATTGTCCCTATCATTTCTAAGCAAACAGC